>NC_091122.1:54549975-54654975 GCF_040183065.1 Periplaneta americana
ATATTGAATCATATATTCGCACAGGTACTGTCCGTTTGCCTACGTCGCATCCCGATTTCCCCCACCTGCTTCTGCTCACCCCTCTGTAATAGCTGGGCTGTCTTAGCTCTTTTCTAAAAATATTAATTTCTCTTAGGAATTGGAAGTTTACGTAATATTATACAGGTGTTTAATTTAACTTAAATAAAAGGGCCTCGTCAAGTAATTAACTTTCACGTGATTTCCTCCCTTTCTACAATCCTGCGGCATAACCACTTGGACGGACAGTAGATAGCATGTCTGAGTAATTTTATATTTTCGGGTCGGGCAGAAGTGAAGATTGAATTTACAGTACGTAGAGTAGGTACAGAATTATTTCAACATGAGTTACTAGTACGAAGGACGAAACTGGCAATTGGAATTAGATGCAATCGTCTATAGTGCGATAATATGCACAAAAGAACTGAAACCTGTATCGAAATGAACGGCCACCATTTTCAAAATTGTGTTTAAATATTCATATTATGATTATTTTTCAATTTAACTTCTTTCTCTATATTGTACGCTAATGTGCTGTAGACAGTATAATATACACTGCATAATGAATACGTTCGCATGGATAACTCACTTCGTGAGTAAAAACACTTATTCTTAATACAGTACTGTACTTTGATTAAAGAAAAACCTAATGAAAATTATCGAACTCAAAATCGCGATATTTCCTAGTTTACGTAAATGGATGAACTACTTTTCTTCCTTCCTATACCTAGTAGAGTGATTTGTGTTTTACGCCAGTATCATCGAACTCCAGTCTTGGAGGGGGGAGCAAGCGGTGTTTCCGGTTCTGTAAAGGTATAGACAGGTTAATATTAAAAATGTTAGTAAAAATAAAATGATGTCCCTTTATTTGTACAGTCATCTACTTACTTCTAGACATTTAATCATTTTTCTTAATCACTAATATATTAGGTAGACAATATACAGTATTAGTACCTTTTGTGCCCATTGTGATCTTATCTTCCTACTAGTGTCACCTGTCATTACAGTTTGTCGTGTGACTCCTAATGACGTTGTTCAAAATTCGTTTCCAGACATCGGAAACATCTTTCCGTAGACATTATTTTTCTTCTTCCTACTATCACCCCGTATAATGTAAGGTAGAAAAAAATCGTGAATGTGGACTTCGAGTAGAATGCGAGAGAAGTAAATTTTAAAGGCATTTCATCGCCAGATCTTGTGAGATTTTGGCAAATGCGGTGGCTGTAGAAGGAATTCTCACCTGTATTTGATCTCTTTGTCGCTCTTCCCGTCACTACTGCTTTACCTCTAGCACCCATTCACAGAGTAAAAGCAAACAACGCCATTGTTGAAGAGCCATTTCCACTAGTAAAACGAAATGTGTCAGCTGTGTGAATATCCCTCCAGCAGGCGGTCGTTGCCTGTCCCGCGTCCTCGTCGAAGGTATTTAATTGCATTTTTATTGGACAGTAGTTGAGGCAGAACGCTTAGCACTGCTGTCGTCTTTTTGCAGGAATTAACATTGGCGCCAGTTCAATTAATTTTATACTGTAATTCAACTCTTTTATGTGTAAAGCAGAGGTGACAGAATTGGAACAGAGTGGATGTGCAGTCGTTTGAATAGCAAACTAATTCGTACGTGCACAAATAAACTGATAAAGTTCTGTTATCTTTCTGAACGCTACTCTCCGGAGGTGGGCCTTGATCTAAAACTGCTTCTTAACTCTTTCTCGAGCTAACATTAGTCGAAAACGCGGTGCGGATCCTAGATATGTTATCGTCATCTCGTCGCCGAACCTCCAACTACGATGATGGAGAACATAAAATTGGCGAACTGACGAACTGAAGTTGAAGCCATTTGAAAACACTTTTCACTTCTATCGTTACGTCTTACGTCCACCGCGGTCATTAAGCATCCACAGATACACACACATTACGAAAGAAAAATACACACATAGTCAAAAAAGTAAATGCACACATAAATTAGAATTGTCTTAACATATAACGAAAAACTTAAAATACACGAATACACACATAAAAAATAGAAACACAAACTGAAAATAAACACAACAAAAGCCGATAAAACACATAAATACACACAGGAAACATACTCGTTCAGACACACGAAAAAGAGAAAACACGCTAGCAGTCACACACAAAAAGAAAAGTATGTGAGCACACAAATATTGAAAATACGTGAGCTCTCAAAACCCTAAAACAGGCGAACACACAAAAAGACTGAAAACAATACTTCTACAAAAACTGAAAACACACGAATACACACACATAGATTGAGAACTGCCTTAACACATAACAAAATCCTTAAAATATACCAATACAAACAAAAATAAAAATAGAAACACAGTCAAACTGAAAAGAAATACAACAAAAGCCGATAAAACACACAAACACACAGGAAAAACACTCGTTCAGACACGAAAAAGAGAAAACGCGCAAGCAGTCATACAACATAGGCTTAAACATTTCATTAAAAGTAGTGCCTATGAAATAGTAACATTTTAATTTAAAATTTTACAGCGAAGATAATGTTTTTTCTTTTGTAATACATAACACAACCCTACACTTGAAATCATCCTTTTATGTGTGTGTTTTTTGTCCTCGATGCGGAAGTAGTCTGTTTACATCGTTCAGCACCACTCGCCATCACTTTTAAAGTCATTTCGCTCATTGCACAACTCCATATCCCTTAACTTCTAAGAGCAGTAGCTAAGATTCCGTTCTCTACTCATAATTTAGACTTTCTTTCGCCACTGTGCGGAGGTCAGAGCGACCAGAAGCTAGTATCCAGAATTCCCTGAATTGCTTGACCTAACTCGCTCTGTTTCATCCCCTTTGCGGATGTGGTACTGCGGCAAGCGAATTAGAATTATTCCGTTGCCACTATGAGACAAAATGGCTTATAAATATAGATTAATTTGACTAGAAGCGTCCACCTTTGTGGCGTAATTGCTAATTGAGAATCTGAGTGGAAGACGGGTACAAGTACAGTTAAAGCTTTGCTGCAACGATGGAAGATCGCCACGAAGGTATCCTTGTGTATCGTTTTTAATTTCAGCACTTTCTATATTATTCTACCCGTTGGTTATCGTTTGAAAACTCAGGTCTAATTATGAAGATAATTTTTTTCAGTGACTTTTTAAACAGTTTATAATATTTATTATTGACTATTACACTTTTACTACGTCATACTACTTTTGACCAGTAGAACGGTTCGAAGGGACGTCTTTCAACCAATCATGGCTGCTTATCGCACAATTTTATCGCGTCCCTAGCATTTGTTTATTTTTATCACTACCCTAGCATTTGTTTCTTTGTTTGCCAACATTTGAAACTACATTGGTCTGGACGTCAAAAAACAGAAAATTACAAACCACTCCAGTCGATGCACAGCACTTTCAAATATGACTCGCATTGGCATTCAAGAACAAAAATTAATAAAGATTACTGGTCATATATGAAGAGCACCATTCGGAAATCCTGAATAAGTTGAGGGCTACACCATGTACATCAACGAGTTCATTTCTTTTACGCACACGTCCAATATAACATCAACTGAACCACCAACCATTAAAACATTCAAATTTGAAAATTGTACTTTCAATAATTGTTTCTTTTAAAATTATTCGTGTTTATTTTTTATTTCATTATCGTTAATTAAAACGTTTCTTGTTTATTTCATCAACCTTAATTAAAACTTTTCTAACACTTGTTTATATTATTTAGGTTATGTTATAGCTTCTGCTATATGATATTATGGATAGTCACGTATATCAGAGATTGTTTAATATTAAGCTTTATTGAAAATCATCTGCCAAGTGACATTGATTACTGGGATCCGGCTAATTGAAGTGGAATGAAACTATTTTAATACAAATGAAACTGAATCAACAAAGCCTTCTTGACTAGTAACCGTCCACAGAGTTCAATGAAGATTCCATAGCACAACTGATAACAAGAAAACAGCTAATCATAACACACTACTGCCATCTAGCGTAATATTTGTAAAGTTGAGATGGTACAATAATACATTTGAAGACAGTTGTATTTTCGTAAATCAATATTTTATTGTATTGTAGTACATCGTTACTTATAAACTTTCTGCTAATCGTGTAATCAAATCCCACTCGAGTTTTGATTTTCTCTAGATAAATCAAAACCTCTAGTGAGATTATTGTTGACAAAATAGGACAAAATGTTGTCGAACAATTAAAGAACTCAGAGAACGAGTGCTAATTTCACTGGGCCCTCGTGATGGTTCAGTGCTTCAGTACGAACGTATCATTCCGCGAATTCAGGTGAGATCTAGTGACCGTTAGGAACTTAGGCCTACGTATTAAGCACATTTTATTACTTTCATTTTTATTCTGGCCTGGGTTCGATTCCCGGTCGGGGCAAGTTACCTGGTTGAGGTTTTTTCCGGGATTTTCCCTCAACCCAATATCAGCAAATTCTGGGTAACTTTCGTTGCTGGACCCCGGACTCATTCACCGGCATTATCATCTTCATCACATTCAGACGCTAAATAACCTTAGGTGTTGATAAAGCGCCGTGAAATAACCTACTAAAATAAAAAAAATAAAATAAAAAATAACTGTAGGCCTAAATGTCACTCGAGGATCTGGGGTTACTTGGCTCGTTAATTCTGTAGTTCTCGGGAAAAGTGGCATAAGTCAAAAATGTTAAATAAAACTGCCTTCCCACTGGCTTATGCCGATTTGATTTTCTTCTGTATGAATTATTGTAATGGGAGAAATGTTTATGTCTCTTTTCCCAAGCGAGCAGATGTTCCGTAAGTTGTCAATAAATTATCAAAAAATGTTTGTGGAAACTGACTTATGCCACTTTTCCCAAGCACTGGAGAATTTACCAGTAATCTCAGATCCCTTCGTGGTATTACCTATGTAAACTTTTTAACGTAAGGTATAAATATATTAAAATATAAATATTCTTCATAATAAAACAATTGGACAAATAAGTAAGCTGTATAATATTTGGGGCAATGTAGGCCCACTCATGATAGTGTGAATGCTATTTCATTCTTTCGTGGAATTTTGCTCTATTATAAAATTTTGTATACGTAAATAGGTAGGTGTGAAGTCTTGAACAAAATAAAACAGTTCCGCGAAGAGAATATAGGCCAAGTGTCTCGATAACGAATCCTATTGTTAGTAGGTGCGTCTCAGGAATTGGCAGCTGTTGTCTTTTGTTTCCGATAGCGCTGAGATCGCGACTTAATTGAAACAGCAGCAATCCCATTACGCTCCAGACGTCAATAAAATGGCGGGGCACTTGAGAGAGCCGGATCCTCATCCGATAGTAACAGTTTATGGAGAAAAAGTGGACGTAGAACTGGTGAAGAAACTTAGCACACAAACGACTATCTTCGCAAACGGTACAAGGACTTTTTTTTTTTTGCATGTGACCTTCACTAAATCTCTGTTGTCGCGATGGAGTTCCTCCTTTTAAGCCTTTCGTCCCCGTTTGCATCACAAGGTTACGGCGGACTTTTTTCATAGCTTTCTTTCCACACTTCAATTACTTTTAGTCAGCCGTACCAAAGTAGTGACATTTTGATTCGCATTTAGATTTAGATTATGCACACGTGCTTAAAAGTGACCTTTGGAATCATACATGCGTAAAAGTGGAAATGTTAAAGAAACTGACTTTTCAAATATTTGCAATAATACATTCATAGGACAGATCTTTCACTGCAACCCTAGCATTCTCCCATCTTTCCTATTTTCCGCCTTTCTTTTAGTCACAGCATACGATCCATATACAGGGAAATAATTTTATTATTACTAACATTTCTAATATTAACCTGGCTATACCTTTGGATTAACGGTTGAGAACCGGAAACACCATTTGCTACACCCCTTCCACGACTGGAATTCGAGGATACTAGAGTAAAATACAAACAAATCACTTTACTAGGTACAGGAGGGAAGAAAAGTAGTTCATCCACTTACGTAAACTAGGAAATATCGCGATTTTGAGTTTGATAATTGTCATTAGGTTTTTGTTTAATCAAAATACAGTACTGTATTAACAATAAGTGTTTTTACTCACGAATTGAGCTGTCTATTCGGACGTATTCAGTGTATATTAGCATATATCTACTGTCTACAGCACATTACCGTACAATTTAGAGAATGAAGTTAAATTGAAAAATAATCATAATATGGATATTTAAACACATTTTTTAAAATGGTGGCCGTTCATTTCGATAAAGGCTTCAGTTCTTTTGTGCATATTATCGCACTATAGACTATTGTATCTAATTCCAATTACCAATTTCGTCCTTCGTACAAGTAACTCATGTTGAAATAATTCTGTATCTACTCTATAAAAGAGTACCTTACGTACTGTAAATTCAATCTTCATCTCTGCCCGATCCGAAAAGATAAAATTACTGAGACATGCTATCTACTGTCCGTCCAAGTGGTTTTGTCGCAGGATCTTAGAAAGAGGGGAAATCACGTGACAATTAATTACTTATCGAGACCCTTTTATTTAAGTTATTTTAAACAGAAATAATAATAATAATAATAATAATAATAATAATAATAATAATAATAATAATACTTAATGGGTAACATGTAGTATAATGCCGTTTTTTGTTATAGGTACAACCGTTTTCTTCGTAATACTTGTGAACATATCATACATTTAATATTCTCATCATATTGGCCGCAAAAAAATGTATTCTCCCATCCTACTTGAAACTTTCGTTTTTGTAGAGGTACATGGTTTCGAGAGAGACATTGCGACGATACGCCACTCGCAGGTCAGAGACAAATACAAATGGAACGGAGTTTGACTCCAATGAGTGAGGGATGGGGGTTGGGGGAGGTAGGAAGCAAGAGAAATGCACAGCTATCATTGCGAGCCACAATGTGCTCGCGAGTCACATTTTCGCCACGGCTGGTCTACAGGATCAAAAAATGTCCATACAACATAGGGCCAAAACTTGATACTTTTTCCAGAAAAAAATATTTCTTCTCTTATTTTATTCGCGTTATACTGCTTATATCGTTAGTAAAATTACGAAAACAATTACATCAGTAGGTATATCTAGCAAAGAGTTAATATTAGTTTAAATACATATTCGTGTGTTCTATTACGTTTTCGTAAAATTAAATAAAATTGCATGCTTAAATTGGTTAATATTCTGGTGTGAGAGATGTGGCAACGTGTTGAGCAGGCAGTACTCCGCACAGACGTACGTACATGTGAGGTGGGTTTAAGCTCCCTGTCCAGCGGATGGCAGTTCAGTACAAGGTATTCGATAAACAACTTACAACGCCATTCACAGTTCAGAAATATCGTATGTTATTAATTTATGGAGAAAGTCGTCGTAATGCAAGTGAGGCAAGAAGATGTACCGTCAATGTTTTCCGCGATGAAGGTTACCTGATCGGCGAACTTTTGTAACGGTTTCTCAACGGTTATTAGAATCTAGGAGTCTCTTACCTCGTTTCGAAAATCACAGAAACAGAAATTTCTTTAAAAACGGTACTGCTTTATGGAAGCGGGAGAGATTAAAATGTTGCATTTAAAAAAAAATTCGTGTGATTTTGTGCAGTAAACCATTATTGTTTATTTTTTAGAGGTACAATAAAAATGGACCAATATTGTTAAATAAAATGGGAATTTACCATAGAGTTCTATTAATGAGATTGAAAGTTTGTATTTATTGCTCCTTTTATGTAAACAACGGTCCGCCCCCGCATTAGAACAGAGCATCTGTTTTGTACCGGCATGTCTGTATCCCCTTGAGCTGTACTGTGTAAGTATAAACTCCCTCCTCCCCATCCGGCAACGTTGCCAAACGCCAGTATTATGAACTTTAATAATTAGTTAAATATTGCAATTAGAAAAAAATTGTGAGGACTTTTTTCTTCCTTATTACATGAACAATCATCAATTAAAATAATGGCACTTATACCCCTTACACCCTGTTTAATTCTAGGTCCATATATCTTTCTAAGAATCTTTCTTTCCCATATTATCAGCTTATTTTCATTGTCTTTTGTTAACGCCCAGGTTTCGCTTATGTACCCAACACTACCACTGGTCGTATTATAGTTTTATAAACTATTTTTAGCATACCTAGATAAGACTTTTAATTTTATTACTCTCTCAAGGGCACAGAAACATCTGTTATCAGCCATTATACGTTCCTTTATTTCCAGTGATAAATCATTATTAGTATTTACCATCGCACCCACGTACTTAGAGGTCGTGCAATTATCAAATTTGTGTTGCTGAAACTGAACTCTTCTTTGTCTCTCCATTGACCTTCTGGAGGATTTCATATATTATTTTGTTTTGGATTTGTTTATTTCTAACCCGAATTTTTTTGCTGCCTCCTCAAATTCCTATAGAGCCTCTGTTAAAGTTTCTTTTGTTCTTGCTATGATTGCTATTTCAGTCTATGCTAAATGTAGTGTAAGGCGATTGTACATAGATTGTGCCACCAGGGTTGGTTTTGATAGCTCTAATTGCTTTCCCCATATACATATTGAATATCAATGGTGATAGCGGGTTCCCTTGTCTCAGGCCATCATCCACACGAAATTCTTCTGATACCGGTACGTCTCCAATTTTTACTTCTCACGTGGTTTCATTCCAAGTCATATTTATCTCCCGTATCATTTTTTCGGGGATACCAAGATTTTGCATTCACTCTATAATCTTGTGCCCCTTGAGATTGTCAAATGCTTTCTTAAAATCGATATAAAGTTGATGCAGGTCTATATCTTGTTCGTAACACTTCTCCATAACAGTACTCATACAGAATATATATATTCTACTGTTGAATTTCCAGGCCTGAACTCACTTTTATACTCACTAATTATCCTCTCTGATTTAATCACTCTCTTGTAAATCTCAATAGATAGGATTTTGTGTGCTACTGGAAGTAAATCAATTCCCCTGTAACTGACGCAGACAAGTTTATCCCCCTTCTTAAATATTGATCATAATATTGCTTTAGCCCACTCATACGTGTTGTATCACGCCATGTAGCTCCTCAATTCTTCTATTTTCTGCATATTTGAACATTTCTGCCAGAATTTTATCAGTGTCTGGTGACTTATAATTATTTTCTTTTTTACTTTTTACCATCTCTTCAATATTCTTCTTAGTTGAAGGTAGGTTTTCTGTATTACCATCATCTCCTTCTTGAACTGTCTTTCTCTAACATCTATATTATCATTTCCCTTCAGAGTTTCACTGAAGTGCTTTGCCCATTTTTCTAGTACTTCCTTTTTCCCTCCAATTAAATTTTCTTCAGCATCTTTTATAACATCCTATCCTAGTTGAAATCTTACTTTTGTCTTCTGAATTCCCTTATAGAATGTTCTTGTACAGTGCGATCCAAAAGTCCCCCCGCAGCTCCATTAGTTATAGTAATCCTGTAGACAGCTGGTACGTAATCTTGTAGAAAGTTGACAACCTCACATCCCCAGTCAATCATATGCTTAGCGGCCAGTGCTGCCACTTGAATTCTCTGCCTAGTGGATTCTCGGCTGCACCGTGGCTACAGAAGCACTGCGGAGAAACTTCTCGCTCGCACTGTATTTTTCCCTTCATAGTCACTCTGAATTTAAGTTTTTCTATTTCAGTCGTGCTTTATTTCTCGACTTTACAGCCTGTTCATGTCTGTATTGAAATCCCTCCTGAGCACGAGTCTTACTCATTCAGGAGTGGGCTAGTTTATCTTACATTGTATTAATTTGAATTCATTTCAAACTTACCAGCAATAAAATAAATAAATAAATAAATAAATTGATCAATACATTGCAGATGGAAAGGGATGATAGTGTAATCTGAAATTAATAGAAAACCTTTATTACGTTTTATGATTAATTTCCATTAGAAAATTAAGTTTGAAGTTTCAGCGGTCCGGCAACATCGCCGCTAACATCGTGATACAGATGTAAGAGGTCAACGAATTCGGTGTGTTTCGCTAGGCGAGCTGTTCTCTTGCGCTGTGTTGCAACCAACTCGCATCGTGCAGTGGCATGAGTTTAGAGGTTTTTAAAATTAAATTTACACGATAACCGTCCACACTATTGAAATACGCCAGAGGGATAAATTATTCTTTATTAGTTTACTTATCGATATGCATAAAAATCACGATTCTACTCGCAATAGTTACCGAATAAGAGATTGTTAAACATTTGGGAAATAAACTTTTTTTTTTCTAAAAAAAACTAACTTTCCATTAATAATAATAATAATAATAATAATAATAATAATAATAATAATAATAATAATGGCTTTATTTAACCTGCAAGAGTTAAGGCCGTCACTCAACCAGGATTAAAACTTGCTTACATAGTTGAACATAAAACTGGATCGGAATTAAGTAATTATATACTGATACAATTTAGGTACATAATGAGATCAAAAGAGGTAGTTACATAAAAATTTACCTCATAAAATAAAAATAAACATAGTGGAATACATATTAATGTTGTTAGAATCAAATACGAATCACATAAAAACAGAAGCCGATAATTCAATATAAAAAATGTACACAGTAAAAATAAAAATAAACACATTAGTATACATATTAGTATTAGATTACAATTAAGTAGGATTTACATAATTAAACCAGAAACCGACAATTGAATGAAATGTACACAAAAAAAATAGATTGTGGGATACATATTGGCGTTAAGTGATAAATAAACACGATTTAGATAATAAAAATAAGAAACAAAAAAAAAATAAATACAGTGGAACACATTCCATTAAATATTAGCAACGCGTTAGGTCTGGCAACTCATCATAAGATATTTTTCTAATTTACATTTAAAGGAAATTAAAGTTCGGCAGCCCTTGACTTCAGGCGGCAGAGAACTCCAGTGACGAGAAGTAGCAACAGTGAAAGATGAAGAATAAAGAGATGACGTGAGGAGTGGTATTTCTAGCGTGTTATCATATTGTGACCGAGTATTTAAGTTATGATACCTAGAAAGACTGTGTAATCGAACAGATAAGTAAGAAGGAGTAGAGGTGTGCAAAATTCGGTATAAGAGAGAAAGGGAATGTAACTTTCTCCTCTCATTTAACCTGAGGCACAATAATTTATCGAAAGAAGGCGAAATGTGATCGTAGTAGCGGATATTACAAATGAAACGAACACACGCATTATGAACACTTTGCAGTTTCTGGGATAAATCCACCCTTAATATGATATTATAGGTTTTTGTTACATATAACATGAGCTATTCTCTCTGAAAATGTGCAAGGCTATTTCACTTTCATCATGTATATAAAATATTTAATAAATTAGAAAAATACGCTTAGTATGTGAAGGGAAAAATGGAGGGCGTCATTTGATCACAGGCTTGTACCACATCAGTGTTTCATAACCTTCATTCACCGGAGGTATTCATGTCGTATTCAATTTTAACCGACATAGCCGCCATTACTAGTCTCGAATGGCCGTTACTCAATACTAATGGCGTCGGACTGTTTATTATAAATTAATTTTAAGCAGGTGCAACCCATTCGTGTGCTGATGTTATCGGCAATTAAATCGAGCGAACACTGGCAAGAAAAGAGTTCTGTAAGCTTTCATAACGTGGGCATGTTCCCAGACAAAGAGGTAAGCGATGGAAGCTACGTTATTATGTAGATACAGAGCACACGTTTTGCGCGTTGTTCGATGTTAAGTGAGTAGGCGAGCGTATTCAGCATTTAAAAATATATCTTTTGTAAGGGAATCTGGGTCACTTACGATATCATATTATAGCAGAAAATTCATACCAATGTGATTTTTATGTTGATTTCCGAAATTTTAATTGATACCTCTTCATTAAATGCTTCTTTTCAATTGAAGACGCATTCGTGTGCAGTCATACCCAGGAACAGTGATGTAATGTTGGTGACAGTGAAAACTGAAATGATTTTCCTTGTACTATGGCAGATCAGGAAATTGTATTTATTATTATTATTATTATTATTATTATTATTATTATTATTATTTTATTATTATTATTATTATTATTATTATTATTATTATTATTATTATTATTTCACTTTTTCATTTCATTTCATTATAGATCTGACATTAAGCCAATGACGTGAATATGTTAGGAGAAAATCCACAAACGATTAGGGAAAACACGAGAATTTTACTGGAAGCAAGTAAAGCGATAGGTTTGGAAGCAAATCCCGAAAAGACGAAGTATATGATTATGTCTCGTGACGAGAATATTGTACGAAATGGAAATATAAAAATTTGAAATTTATCTTTTGAAGAGGTGGAGAAGTTCAAATATCTGGTAGCAACAGTAACAAATATAAATGATACTCGGAAGGAAATTAAACACAGAATAAATATGGGAAATGCATGTTATTATTCGGTTGAGAAACTTTTAGCATCCACTCTGCTGTCGAAAAATCTGAAAGTTAGAATTTATAAAACAAGTATATTACCGGTTGTTCTGTATGGTTGTGAAACTTTGACTCTCACTTTGAGAGAGTAACAGAGATTAAGGGTCTTTGAGAATAAGGTGCTTAGGAAAATATTTGGGGCTAAGAGGGATGAAGTTACAGGAGAATGGAGAAAGTTACATAAAACAGAACTGCAAGCATTGTATTCCTCACCTGATATAATTAGGAACATTAAATCCAGACGTTTGAGATGGGCAGGGCATGTAGCACATATGGGCGAATTCAGAAATGCATATAGAGTGTTAGTTGGGAGGCCGGAGGGAAAAAGACCTTTAGGGAGGCCGAGACGCAGATGGGAAGATAATATTAAAATGAATTTGAGGGAGGTGGGATATGATGATAGAGACTGGATTAATCTTCCTCAGGATAGGGACCAATGGCGGGCTTATGTCAGGGTGGCAATGAACCTCCGGGTTCCTTAAAAACCAGTAAGTAAGTAAGTATAGATCTGACATTAGCAATGATGTGGAGCAAGTCAAAATTTTACAAGATTACAATTACAATTTTTAAAATTTCAATTTAAATTTTTTACAATTTTTGGCGAGATGTATGAGATGAGTTGAGGCCGAGGATTCACCAACAGATTATCTGGTACTTGCTTTATGGTTGGGGAAAACCTCGGAAAAAACCCAACTAGATAATCAGACCAATCGGTGAAGTGAAGTGAGGCCGAGGACTCGCCATAGACCACCCGGCATCAGTCCCACGGCTGGGGAAAACCTCGGAAGAAACAAATCAATCACACCAAATGGAAGATCCAACCCGAGCTCGAGCGCAGCTCCGGATCAGCAGGCCAGCGAGTCTGCCGACTGAGCTACATTGATGACTCTACTGAAAATATACAGGGTGTTTAAAAAATACGGAGCATAATTTCAGGTATGTATTTCACACATGTAGACAGTCAAAATAGTTCATTACAAATGCTTCATTTCCGAGTTATGACCTTCACAACAGTGAAATTCACCGGAACGTTTTTCTTTCCGCAGGTCGTTGTCATTACAGAAGATGTTCAAAATGTCCACCTCCTGCTTGAATACAGACCTCACATCGATGTCTCATTGACCTGCGAACACGATCCCAAACTCCAGGAGTATTGCGTATGTCATCAGAACATGCCACAATTCGATTCCGAAGGGATTCCAAATCAGGCACCGGAGACGAATAAACCAATGATTTCAAATGGCCCCACAAGTAGAAATCGAGAGGATTCAGATCAGGTGAGCGTGGATGCCAAGCAATTGGGCCACCTCTACCTATCCATCGATCAGGAAACCTTCGATCCAAGTACCGGCGAGCCGTACGACTGAAGTGTGCAGGAGCGCCATCATGCAAGAAGTGAATGTGTTGACGATTGATCAGTGGAGTGTCTTCTAAAACATGAGGTATGGTGTTTTCCAGGAAGTTTGTGTACGCCTGCCCCGTAAGTCTGTTTACAAGTACATGGGGTCCAACTAATCGATCACCAATGATACCGGCCCACATGTTGAGGGAGAACCGCACCTGGTGATGAGATGGAATAGTTGCACGTGGGTTTTCATACGTTCATACATGCTGATTGTGGAAATTTGTTATGCCATCTCGTGTGAACTGTGCTTCATCTGTAAATAATACTAAGGCAGGAAAGTTCGGATTTACACCACACTGCTGCAAGAACCACTGACAGAACCTAACTCGTGCAGGGTAATCTGCTGGTGACAGGGCCTGTACACGTTGCAAATGATAAGGATACAATTGATACTCTTTCAACAGTCTCCAGACAGTCGTATGAGGAACATTGACTTGCAACGCTACCCTTCGTGTGCTGATAGAAGGAGTCATGTTCACAACCTCCAGAATCTCCTCCTGTATTTCTGGAGTTGTAGATCTTGGTCGTCTCCTTCCCAAACCAGGAGAGTTAAATTTTCCATACTCGCACAGACGGTAATGGAGACGTACAAATGTCTTCCGATCTGGACATTGTCGCTGTGGGTACCTCTCCTGGTACAAACGACGAGCCAACGCAGCATTGCCGTCCGCCTTACCATACATGAAGTATATCTCTGCCAGCTCTTGATCTGAATTCATGTCGCACAGTCTAACGCCTACACAACACTGAATGTAACCTTCACCTCGGAATGAACTGTCAGAGTGCCCTCTTAATGTCTCCTTTGACGGCAACGACCTGCGGAAAGAAAAACGTTCCGGTGAATTTAAATGTTGTGAAGGCCATAACTCGGAAATAAAGCATTTCCGGACACATGTTGTAATGAACTATTTTGATTGTCTACATGTGGGAAATACATACCTGAAATTATGCCCCGTAGTTTTGAAACACTCTGTATAGTACATAGCCAATCAGATTATTAAATTTACAAACCCAAACGATTATTCATCAGCTGAGCTATAAAATATAATACGTAGGACGTAAGTTAATTCAATTTAAAGGTATAAACAATTCAATTAGTTGAGGTTTACAGAAATTCATAATACATATCATGCAAATTACTTCAAATTGCAAGCATAAACAATTCATCAGTAGAGCTGTACAGATTACTATTCAATTTAAAGCATATACAATTCATCAGCCAAATTATACAAACATATACAATACAAAGTAAACAGATTAATTCAATTTACAAGGATAATTTCGTTAAGCTATACAAAATTGTACTATTCTTATCAAGTATATTAATTCAATTTATAATTAAAAACAATTCATCAGTTGAGCTATACTGACTACTATTCAATTTACAGCAAATTCAATTCATCATTTGAGCTATACAGGCTACTATACGATGAATAGTAGTATGTATAGCTTAACTGATTAAATGTGTATGCTGTAAATTGAATGACAAGAAACATGACAAAATTTATTCGATGACCAAAAAACTAATAACGAAAAATAGGTGACAAACTGTAACGGTGACGAAATATCAGGTTACGAAATGCCGCAGACCCGGAAAGTTGATGATTTAGTGTGTCGTGTAGAGAATAACAGTAGTTGGGACTTTTATAATCGATACTAATCTCACTGCTGAAAAATGTAAGGAAATGCTTGAAGAAAGTGTTTTTCCGAGTACCCTGAATGAACAGATGAATTTTCCTGACATGCTTTAAGAAGGCGGTGTCCTATCCCATTACGGTCATCGAGTTCGCTTTTGGTTAGATATACATTTTTCGGGAAGATGGATTGGTCCTCATGGTCCTGTTAAATTACCACTACGGTCGCCAGACCTAAACGTCCTGGATTGTTACTTGTGTAAACATTTAAAGGCCACCGTATACTCTGGAAAAATTAAAATCATGGATCGCCTCAAAAAAAGATCACAAAAGTCACGTCACAAATAATCTCCACCACATTTACACAAGATTACACAATTGGAAACATAGAATTGAGGCATGTATTCAAGCAAGTGTTTCTCATATTCAACATACACCTTACTGTATCTGTTCCTACCTAACCTGACTTCTGCCTTGTATAAGGTTCAACTCAGTGCAATGAAAACATTGCTATCGATTTGAAGAACATGGAGGACAGCAAATTTATGTAGTTCACTCTCAAATACGCTATGAATTGTTCATGAACGCAGCTTCATGTAGGCTTATCTTTTTCAAGCTTTGTAAAATGCAAAAACGCGGTTCTTCTATAGCCATAGCACAAGCATAGATTACAAACAGAATGCTTAAAAATGAGCTCATGTCATGAGCATCTGTATTTGTCTCGCAATATACATTGTCACTCACGATTTGTGACTGGGTTCATATTTTTTTCTGAACGAACGCATATCATTGACATGAGTCTGTGAGAATATTTTTGCCTTCAGGTACATCTGAGAGTTCTCATGAACAGTTAAAATGTCAGAAGCACAAAATCGAATCTTCTGTCTCACGTCATAGAGATTTCGATATAGCCTATATCTCTCAAATCACATGTGCTTTTGTCTTCCAATAAATTCAGATTGACTACAGTTATTTTGTCTTTGCTTGCGTGATGGAAGTTTTTTTATTTCTTTTTGCTTCTCTTTTCTTTATAGGTCTGCGTTTTACTTGTTTTCTCTCATCCATCCTTTTTTCCTTCTGTTTTTTATATTTCATAATGATCGTACTTTCGGAGTCATTGGATGCTGTGGATCAATAAGACGCACGCTGATTTTTGGATGTCATTTTAATTTAATATTTTGACATGATATATCTATATTCGACCAACACTAATACTGTACTCCAACCAGGAGAAAGTCTCAGGGGAATGAGACGCAGCGGGGTAATGCTGTGAATGAATGTTGATGTCATAACATCACACGCGTGGGTACACGCATCTCCATTGGCTGACTCTCAAAGCAAAAACAATAACACTGATACACACATATTTATACTACCCTAGTTACAAAATTAGATCACAGTTAATCTCCTGGTCTTTTAATCCCTCCATACAGGAAATATATGCAGGAGAGCGCATGTATTTTAAACTGACGTTATAGCTGTAATATTATCTAATCTACTTCGCTCCAATAGATGACGCAATAGTAAGCACATTCCTTTCACGGTTAATCTCCTGGTTGGAGAACAGTATGTAGGGGGGGAGGGGGAGATAAAGGGAATAATTTGTCGAATGGAAATTCTATTTCGGCTGCCATGTAAATGTTTACAGCTATATGAACGTATACACAAGAAGAATCCACATATTATACAGGGTGAACCGTAAGTAATGTCATTAATTTCAGGGGGTTATTCTGTGAGAGATTTCAAACGAAGAAGCTTAATACAATTTTGCTCATTTTTGCTGCCTTTTCGAGATAAAAGTTGTTTTATGTGAAATATTTCATAGCGTGTTTTGGGAAAGCCATTGATTTAATTTCCAATTTGCTGAGTTAGTTTAAGAGATCCCGTGGATTGCGTTATATAAGCTCGCTACTGCTTAACGCTTTGTTATGAGAAGAAGAAGAAGAAGAAGAAGAAGAAGAAGAAGAACGCTATTTTTCAAGATTTTGACGTGAAATATAGTAAATTTAACGTTATTAACTAAAACAAGAATGAATTCACTGCTGTGCGGTGCAGCAGTATGACGTCACACGCATCGCTAATATCCGCATTTAGAGGTACGTTACTTACTCGTAGAAAGATCTAGTTTGCGCCGTTGTGTGTATAACTGAATGCATATTGTTTAGAATGTATCACTCCAAGGTATGAGTTTTAGTTCAGTACCCCTTAATGACAATACGCATACCACATATACTTTTTCGTTTAATATTTATACATATAAACATAATGTTGTTGTTGTTTAGTCAATTGTCCGAAGACAGGTCTGAACCTCAGAAGTGATACCAACATGGTACTACTTATGAGGCAACTAGGCCAATAGATAATGGGATAGGGTGGCCAGTTCCTTTCCCCCCTCCACTGCATACATCGCCGATTAGCTACATATTACACTACTCAGACTTCAGATGCATACAACCAATATTGTTTTTCCTCTGGCACATATCGTCAAGTGAGATAGCTATTATTTCAATATTGGTAAATCAAATTTGAGAAAGCGATCTCTATTTTTATTTACAGACATCAAAAACACAATCTCATAAAATGTCTCCATTTCTATTAATGCTTCCAACATACAATCATCTATCAAATAAAGAGGATTTAGATTTTTCGTTATCGTACAGTATGTACCAGAAAAAGTTATGTAAAGCATTACTTGATGTCAATGATATAAGTACTGTTAAGAATAATAGGCTATTATTAGAGCTGATTCATACTTTATCATGCTTAAATATTTAAATGTGTATCTTATGTTCCAAAGAACAATATATGTACAGTATCTATATAATAAATAGCAATAGTTTTATGATATGTTAACTTGTAGTTGCATGTTAGTTATAGTTATAATCATATCCTACTGTAATTGGAACACATTTTCTGTAGTAGTGGTGAAATAAATAAATAGATAGATAAATAAATAAATAAAGTCTGAAGTTGCGCTCGAGCGCGGGTTCGATCCCCACTTGGGCTGACTACCTGGTTGGGTTTTTTCCGAGGTTTTCCCCAATCGTAAGGTGAATGCCAGGTAATCTCTGGCGAATCCTCGGCCTCATCTCGCCAAATACCATCTCACTATCACCAATCTCATCGACGCTAAATAACCTCGTAATTGATACAGCGTCGTTAAATAACCAACTAAAAAAATTAATTAATTAATTAATGTACTGCGTGATAGTAGATGTATATGGTTGAACATTAAACTGAAAACCATTGATAACACATTCCTTCTGCTATCCGATATGTTCACAACAATGGCTTGTGTGTTTATTAGATTCGAACGTAACAGGATCACCAACATACTGGCAAGCTGAACAACAGTGGTTAATATCGGTATTTTGCAGGGACTGAAATAAAATTCTAAACCGGCTATAAAAAACTATTTTATAGTTCAATATTAATATTAGTGTTATAAAACTTGCAGTTCCTGTAAACAGTGTGTGTTCATAATTGGCAATACTCTTATAATGAGTTTTTCCCAGCTTCCCATCAGAACACAGCTAGCAACTCTCCAACCTCCTAACTTCTGTGAGGAAACATCTTGCATCATAATAGTTAAGCTCCGTTGCAGTCGCATCTAGTCAGCACGCTGTGCGACGAAGAGAGTTTCCAGCAGTGACCAAAACTCGAACTGCAGTGATTACATGCGACAGACAGCCTATGAAGTAAGGAGACGGAGGAAAGGTAGTTGGCATGAATACTACAACCAGTGGTGGTTCCTGTACTAACATTTCATCAGTCCCGCGAATAAAAATCTCAAGCTTTGCTGCATCAGTAATGTCACTGCTGTCATCAAGAGCCAGTGAATAATATACGATTTTTCTTGCTTATTTTTTTAATCTTCCTCTTGAATATAATCAGAATTTTTTTTAATTCTTCTCTCGATACTTGGTAGAGAAATTCGTAGGTTTTCAAAATTAAAAACTTCTTATGGACAAGTTATTTAAGCTATTTTAACCATTACTCTTCTGAGAAATTCTGTTCTATTAAATGCCTTTAGAGCACGAGATATTTAAAACTTCATTGGGTAGCTGACTTCCTTACATTTATTTATCTCATCTTTCTCTTCCTGGCTATGATTTAAGACATGTCAATTCCTGGCGTTTAACAGTTCGTTGGCACATAATATTGAATGAGTTTTTCTACAATATTATTATTAAATGAATAACTAATAAAGTTACCTCATCTAAAGATTAAGAAGATTAAAATTGAGGTAATTTTATCCTTCTAGGAAGAAGATCTAAAAATATCAATATTCATGCACGTACAGAAGTATTATTTATTCATTTATTTCATCAATCTTTGTTCACGTCATGGCGGATTAGATGTGTTCCAGTTCTTAATTCGCCATCACTCTCTATACAAATACATATTGAACCTATAAGTATCCTCTGTGCACCATAATAATAATAATAATAATAATAATAATAATAATAATAATAAACTAATAATAAGTATAGCTCTTGTATTTAAAATTCTGACTTTAGCTTTTTCACTTCTATACTTAATCTCTTAAAAATTACTCTGTTAACTTCATTGACTACTTTCCGTAGTATCCTATCGTGTCGGACTACTCAACATTTACAATCCATTTCCGTTAGAGCTTTGACTTTCTCTTCCCATCTAATTTTAACTCTATAACGAAATTTTCCTAATTTATGCAGCTGTACAGAATTAGTACATAGGCTACTTGTGGTCAGTAGTAATAATAATAATAATAATAATAATAATAATAATAATAATAATAATAATAATAATAATAATAATAATTTAAGTAATATTACGACGCTGTATCAACTTCTTAGGTTACTTGGCGTCTGAATGAGATGAAGGTGATAATGCCGGTGAAATGAGTCCGGGGTCCAGCACCGAAAGTTACCCAGCATTTGCTCAAATTGGGTTGAGGGGAAAACTCCGAAAAAAATCTCAATCAGGTAACTTTCCCCGACCAGGATTCGAACCCGGGCCACGTGGTTTCGCGGCCAGACGCGCTAACCGTTACTCCATAGGTGTGGATTAATAATAATAATAATAATAATAATAATAATAATAATAATATACATTATTCAGCGTGGTAATTAATGTTTCTATATACTACTAATTGATCCTTTGAGCAAAGTAAACATATTACATTTTGTCCGACAGAACAACAAAGAAGTTCTCCTTCTTATTCTATACGAAACCATCTCTTACTGCTTGTAGAGACAGCGTTTGTAGAACGATATGATACCGCCACTGCTTGCCTTCAGTACGTGACTGAAACGCACAGCAATGTACAGGAAACTCCTCGTACCCGTTTGAATGTCTGTGATTACACGATGTAATCACGACACTCGCTTTGGTCACCACTGGTTTATACAGAGACTCCAGCATTATGTAATGAGAAGCCAAGGATACTGGCATCAAGAGGTCGACTAAAGAGCGTGTGGTTTTTTTCTCTGTGTCTGGTACTTGAATGACAGAGTAATTGTTCTCAGCGGTACCATAATAAAAATCTTAAATCTAGTGAATTTTTTTTTTGCACGGGGAGGGGGGTAAATGATCATAAATCTCGTTTTACGTGGTCATAAATTTATCACTTGGTTTTATATTCGCATATGTTGAAGTGTGTAGAGTTTGGGTCGCTGGCAGATGAGATTTGGGCAGGGTTGAAGAGATAAACCGAATGCGGACCTCACACTCCGGTCCGTTTCAATTATTTTACAGCAGCCTCGCAGAGCTTCATACGAAGAGACGTGCAACATAGCTTATCTGTCTGCCATCTGCAGAGGATTCGCTTTCCGAGAGGTGAAATAAATTGGAACGGGCTGAAATAAGGAGCATAAGCCTCGAGCGGGCAGATAAATCACCTGCCAGGCTAGGTTATGCCTCGCTGGCCGTCAGCTCTCTGATAAGCGAAGAAAGGGCTGTGGGAATTATACTACTACTTTGATCGTCCGGATTACTGCGATATACACACCGACAGGGACCCTGAAATGCTGTTATGTTTTCTTGTACAGGGACATCACTTTATTTTTACCAACATTTTTAACATTAACCTGGCTATACTCGGAAACACTGTTGCCCCCTTCCATTACAGGAGTTTGATGCTGCTAGTGCAATATGTAAACAAATCATTTTACTAGCTATAGGAGGACAGAAAAGTAGTGTATCCATTTATGTTGTAGGGAAATACGATATTACGATTTTCAATTTGATCATCACTTTTATGCAATTTATCAAAATACAGTGGAGTAGTAACATTTTTTTTTTTTTCAAAAACTCAACTTTTCAGGCGGCTATGTTCGTTATGTAATGTCTACTTTATTTAGCCATAAAACCGATCAGCTCAGGGAAGGTAGATCTCTTTAGCCTTGGTAGGCAATCTACCTAGGAGAAGGTACTCCGAAATAAAACCCGGTCCTCCAGAGCGGAGGTTGTGCAGTGGGCTGGTTACCCACTCACGTAAAAACTTACCAACTCATAAGTCTCTAAGGAATCAGCCGGATAGCAATCAATTAAGACGACAAGGCCATAATAAAGGACAACGAACTGGTATTAAAGATATTTTACATGTAGGAACCTGGAATATAAGAGGAGGATTCAATATAAAGGAACTGGAGCTCATAGAAAACTTGAAACAACGAAATATCAATATTGCCGTTATAACAGAAACTAAGAAGAAATTGAGAGGAACAAAAGACTTAAAGAACTATACTTTGATCTACAGTGGAGTTGAACAAACACAACGAGCAGTGGGTGGAGTAGGTATCCTAATAGATGAAAAATGGAAAAGAAAGATAGAATCTTATGTCTACATAAATGAAAGAATAGTGATTGTTAGATTTAAAATCGATAGAGGACATTTATGTGTCATAGGGGTATACGCACCTGAGGAAGGAAGACGTGAAGATACTGAAATATTTTATGAAGAATTACAAAAACAAGTGAATAAATACAATAAAACTGATCACATGTTAATATTAGGAGACTTGAATGCCCGAGTAGCAAATGTACCAATAGTAAATATAGTAGGAGCATTTGGTGAAATTACCTTAAATGAAAATGGTAAAACACTACGAGATTTTGCTACTTTTAATCACCTTAAAATTACCAACACCTTTTTTCGAAAGAAAGACATAAATAAATATACTTGGAATGCAAGGGGCTCACGCTCAATAATTGATTATGTAATAGCCAATAAGAAAATGTCTTCCCAAATTCGAGATACCCACGTATTTAGAGGCAATGATATAAGCTCCGATCACTTTTTAGTTACTTCAAAGGTTGAAATATGGGCAAGATGGAAGAAACTAAAATGTTCAACGAAACTTCAAAATCAGAATTTTAAATTTAAGGTGCATCTTCTACAGGAAGAGAGTATAAGGAACTTATACCAACAAAGACTCACACGTGAACTGCAAATGGTTGAAACTAAAGACAATATTGAAGAAGAATGGAGTAGGTTAAAATCAGCAATATTGAAAATAGCTAATGAGGTACTTGGAAAAAGTAAAACATCAAATCGGAAAAGGGGTCTGAAAATATGGAACACAGAAATAGCTAATAGTATTAAAGAAAAGCAGGATGCTTATAAATCGTACTTACAAACACGAACGGATGAAGCTTGGGAAATATATAAACAGAAAAGAAATAAAACAAAAAATTTGATAAAAAGATCTCATAGTGAATCTTGGGAAAGATTTATTGCTAACATTGAACATGACATCCACGGAAGACAGAACGTAGCCTTTAAGCTTATGAAACATTTGAATAAAGCAGAGAAAGATACTGCAAGTATTAACATTATTACAGAACACCAATGGATACAACACTACAGAAACTTATGGTATGATGAAAACTATGAAGAGAATTATTATGTAGAAAGTGACAGTAGTTCTATAGATCAAATAGACATAAAAGAATTAGAAGCGGCTTTAAAAGTAACAAAAAATAGAAAAGCTACTGGATTGGACGGAATTAATGCTGAACTAATTAAATATGGTGGAATGATATTAAAATTCTGTTTCCTTCATTTTCTGAACATGTGTTGGAAAAATTGTTCAGTGCCCATGGAATGGAATACAGCCAAAGTTATTTCCCTATTCAAGAAAGGTAATAGAAATGACACAGGAAACTATAGAGGAATAACCTTATTAGATGCAGGATATAAAATCTATGGAAAAATTCTTAATCAAAGATTACAAGCTATTGCTGATGTAGTAATATCAGAGGAATAATCAGGCTTTAGAAAAGGACGCTCATCTAGTGATAATATATTTATAATGAGGCAGATTATTGAAAAACGTCGAGAGTTTGGTTTGGAAACCCACTTAGCATTCATTGACTATGAAAAAGCTTTCGATAAAGTGAAAAGACCCCTTTTATGGAAAATACTGGAAATAAGAGGCTTTCCTAAGCACCTTATTAGTGCCGTTAAGAGTTTATATGTAAATACCAAAATAGTTATTAGCTCAGGTTTTAAAGTGTCAGAAGCAATTTTAACAAATTTAGGTGTTCGACAAGGGTGCAGTTTATCACCCACTCTGTTTAATTTATATATTGACGATCTAGTTTTGAAGTGGAAAGATGAAATACAGACTGCGATTAAAATAGAATCTAACACACCTTTAAATACTTTACTATACGCTGATGATCAAATAATTATCCAGGAAACAGAAGATAACCTACAAAGAGCAGTGTATAGATTAAGCCAAAACGCAATATTTTACAATCTAACTATATCTGCAAACAAAACAAAGATAATGGCTTTTAAAGGGAAAAATCCTGTTAGATCTAAGATAATAGTAAATGGAAACATTTTAGAACAAGTATCCCACTTCAATTATCTAGGATGTGATATTAGTTTTAATTATGAGAAAGATATTGAGAAGAAAGTTAATAGATTTCAGATGATATGTGGAACAATTGGAAGAACTTTAGGAAGAAAAGCGAGAAAAGAAACTCAAATGAAATTTTATAAAGTTATGGCTGTACCTACTCTTATATATGGCTCTGAATCATGGACAATAACAAAAAAAGAAGAATCACGTATACAATCAGCAGAGATGAAATTTATGAGATACGTAAGAAGATGCACTAAAGCCGATAAAATAAAAAATGAAACAATAAGATCAGATCTCAATATTTTCTCAGTACACGACATGGTAGAAGAAAATAAAACAAAATGGAAAGATCATGTTGACAGAATGGCAGAGAATAGGCTACCAAAGAAGATAATGAATTATCGCCCGATCGGGAAAAGGGATCTGGGTAGACCTCGCAAGAGGTGGCTGGACGATAGAGACCGGAACAGGTGATATCACCTAAACCTTGAAGGGAGAAGAAGAAGAAGAAGAATTATTGGTGTTAACATACAATATAGAGAGTGCATTTAAATTGAGGGCTCATAAGTAAGGGCTGTAAGTGCACTTAAGTTACTTTTGAGAAAATGGGGTTTAAATATTTAAGCTTTCGTAGAATCGGTGAAATTTTTATTTAAATTTTAATGTGTGATGAGATTAAAATATCCCTTTGCCACTAAAATTTTAGATACTTTAGCTTACACTGGATGCACTTAACTCATGTTATTACAAATGTACTAGCATTCCTTTGCTTCTATCCACCTCAATTCAAAATAAGCTAATCTGAATTTTTAAACAAGTTGCTGAAAATGGTTCCCGTTCATTACAATGCAGGCTTCAATTCTTTATGCATATTATTAAAAACATTTTGAAGCATATTCTCTGAAATTGAATTTATCGTTTCTTGAATATGATTTTTAGTACGATATTATTAATATAGGTTCTTTCTTCTATAGAAAACGCAACCATATTTCTGAAACACACTATGCACTGCAGTGTTTACTTCACTGCTTGAAGACTTCGAATGCAACAGCGGTCGTAAGTTTGTGTGTCTGACGGGAGCAAGGACATTAGTGAAGGGGTGAGAGTGAAGTACATTCAGAAATGCAGGTACAATAAAAATGCAAGTAAAAATAAAATGATGTCTCTGTATATCGGGCGAACTTTCATTTATCATATGATTTAACTTCTACTGTCAGTTGCACTTACAAGAGTGTTCAAGAAATAATCTCTGAAGTGGTAGTGGATGTGTCTGTAAATAAAAGGAACACTAAATTCAAGTCTTACCATAGGAAGTAAAAATATATCTACTTTCGGTCTGTGAATAATAATTTCATCAAATGATGTCGGAAATGTAAAAATGCAATCGGACACCACTTTGAACAGCTATTACAGCATAGGAAAATGTACAGGTTGTCTCAGCAGGAATGTAGAATACGCCAAAATAATGTAGTTTGGGTTAATCTACATGGATTTAACCTGATATACCCACATTTTTATTTAACTAGCTAGCAAGTGAGAACATTTTTCCTGAGACACTCTGTATAAGTATACATACGCTGGAGGTTACACATCTGTAATGACAGAGTTTACGCCGGTCATACAAGGATATATGCTCGTATTCTCTACCGGAAACTAAATTGAACGCTCTATACTTAAATACTACAAGGACCTAAGAAATCTTAATCCAGTATTTGAGACAGGCAAGTGTCTACCTCTCCCTGGTAAGTTCTTTTATTTCTTACTTTTTAACTCATTTATTAACTTATTTATTTGCTTCAGAGACAGATAATCTGATAAGCCTGTGAATATTTCAATACATCAACAAGAACAAAACAACGACAATGCTGAACCTACTGGTCCGTTTCGTCCCCCGAACTAACATGTTTTCTTTTCCTCATGGAACATATTGAAATTCTTTCTTCGGAACGTTTCTTATTGAAATGCTTTCTTCCGAATGCGGCTTTCCTCCATTCAGTCCAGGTGTTGCATCCTTCTTTTATAATAGTTTTTGTACGTTGTGTTTGAGTTCATTTCAAATATCAACACTTCTCTTGTATCCTTTTAATGATATTTCCGCTACTGATCGCAGTAACTTCATTTCTAAATCTTCTACGTGCTTTTCGTCTTTTTTTCCAGCGCCCTTGTTCCCGATCCATAAAATAATGCTTGTAGCGTCATTGATTTATAGAACTTCAATTGAGTTTCTTTCGTTATTTTGTTTCCTAAAGTTCTCTTTATGGTTCCGCATATTCATTGATATTTATACAGGGTGGAAGTGAAATAATCCTGTCCTTGGATAGTGCAACCGCTTTAAAATGACCTTGTCTTAACTGGGCTAAACGAAATCCCTCCCTAACAATATCTACTTTTGTTGATCGATGGAACTATCATAGAGCCAATTGGCTAGTATATATCCATCGATTCATAGAGTCATTCAACCTAAGAGCCAACTGGCTAGTCTCTGATATTGAGACAAGTCATCCTGCCTAAGGTTTTTCCGTGGTTTTCCTAAGGCGCTAAGACAAATGTCGGGATGAGCCCTAAAAGAAATGGGCCACGGACCTGCACTCATATCCCCATGAATCTCCCTAATTACTCTAAATTAATTAACAATTACATCTCTCCCCCCTCTTCGTAATTGAGCCATCATATAGCCAAATGGCTGGTCTCAAAATTGAGACGATTCAACAAGGCTCATGACAACAATCACCTCCTACATAATAGCCAAATTGGCTAGTCTCTTATATATGAGACAACTCATCCTGCCTAAGGTATTCCGTGGTTTCCTAAGGCGTAAGACAAATGTCGGGATGAGCCCTATAAGAAATGGGCCACGGACCTATATGCCCTTCCCCATATATATTCCCCTTTATTATAAACGACGTATGCCCTAGTTCAGAACCTATAAATTGTCTATTAAATATACGAGGTCACTCAATTAGTCGCAATTAGAAAGGACAGGGACCTCTCATATTGCAGATTTAGATTTCACGGCGCTTCTTCCGACGGCCTTCACATGCTTTGTCATCGAACAACAGATGACAGCGTCTTGCCATCCTAACGGCAAACACCAGCCATCTCCTCCTCGCCCCGTTCCGTGATCACTTGATCAAATCTCAGTCCCCCTCGCGTATGTGGTACCTAAGAGGTTACGTCCAATTTCGGCTTCCCCTTCAAAATTTTCTAGAGCTCCTTCAGTGGAGCAGCGTAACCCGGAGTGAGACTATTGGCCATCAGGCTTGGAGCTCACATATTTAGTTTTGTACAGCCCCCAACTCCTTGCAAGGACGCGTTTTGCGTACCTTTTAAATTTGTCCTCCCAATTCTCTTTCGATTTTTCGATTTTTTTTTCGAAATAATCCTGCAGATTGAAAGGGACGATAGGGTACATGTAAATGAATAGAAAACCTATATTACGTTTTGTGATTAAATACACGGTGAATTAGGAAATTAAGTATGAAGTTTGAGCAGTCCGGCAACATCGTCGCTAATACATCAGCTCGTGATACAGATGTAAGAGGTCAACGAACTCGGTGAGTCTCCGTACGTAAGCTGCTATCTGCCAAGACGTTGCCACTCGATCGCAACGTGCAATGGCTTGAATTTAGGTGTTTTTAAAATTAAATTTACACAAAAATACGCCAGAGGGTTAAATTATTCTTTATTAGATTTCCTGTCTATATGGACAAAAGTCACGATCCTATTCGCAATAGTTACCGCATAAGAGATTGTTAAATATTTGGGAAAAAAGTTTTTCTTTTCAAAAAAAAAAAATCTATGTACTTTCCATCACTATGATGTTATAGTTTTTTGTTACATACAACATGAGCTATTCGCTCTGGAAATCTGCAAGACTATTTCACTTCCACCCTGTATAGTTTTTCTTCCATGGCCATATGTTTCTGGCAAGATATTTTCATTCTTCCTAAGAAAACTAATAAAATACTAAATGTAATTTTAGAGAACCTATACCGTATTATACTAAAATACATTTCTCAAAATCTAATTTTGGTTTTTGATGCGTAACGTGCACATTCGAGCCAATGGCGTAGCTCAGGCGGCTGAGGCGTTTATCTACCGTTCCGGAGTTACGTTCTGGCGTGGGTTCGATTCCCGCTTGGGCTGATTACTTATTCAAGCAAATTTCTTTTGATCAATAAGAAGAATTTCAATTGTAATTCTATTAACATGAATTAGTGCACGTCCAGTAGAAGATCCTGGTTGAGTTTTTTTCGAGGTCTTCCCAACCGTAAGGCGAATGTCAGGTAATCTATGGCGAAACCTCGGCCTTATCTCGTCAAATACCATCTTGCTGTCACCAATCCCATCGACATAACGAAGTTAACATATTGAAAATGTAAGATAATAAATGTATCTGATGATGTCGCAATAAGAGCGACGAAAACTTTTATACAAAGAGTTAATTACGTAAAATTATACGTTGTATCATACGACTTGAAAAATCCAATTAACAGATACTAATTTGAAACTTATAGTATACATAAAACATCATTAACAGAATTTTGGAGTAATTTCAACGATCCTTTTATTTTTCACAGCAACATAAAGTTTTAAATGTAGGTTTCTCAAAACTTTACGTTTTGAATTATTTCCCTTTTGAACTGGGCCGTGGAAATAAGTAAATACACAAATAAATAATTTTATTATAATAATTAAAGTTTCTTTATAGACGTTACACGCAATCATATGGATAATCTCAAATCCCCTGTCACTTTTCTATTTCGATCCTAAACTCCGGGACTTATTTAATATGATGTTGATGAAATGATGATTATGATGCCGATGACAGTGATGATAATGATAACAATAGTAGTAATAATGAAACTATAGTCTTTTTTTCTCTCTGTGTCGTCACTACTTTTAATTAATTCGTACTTCAGGATGAAGCCTGTACCTGTATTCTGTTGCCACGTAACGTCCCTATTGTTCCGAGATGATTCGTTGTTTACGTTTTAAATGCTTAGAAGCTGCATTGACGAAAGAAGAGATGTTGTGCTCTAGTTCGATTAATATCCAACTCTGCAAACATTGTTACCATCGGAGCGAATTAAATCTTGAAAAGGTTTCTCGTTCCTTCGTTTTCAAACAAATGCGAATACAGTCTCGATTCTGATGAAGTAAAATCTCTGAAAGATTTCTATATAAGGCGTGACAGTCCTGAAGAACGACACCGTCGCCTAGATACTTGTTATTATGTCTTATTTCCGTATTAGGCACAATCGCCTCGTGTATCGGATCTGGCCACATGTAACACTGCCGACGGCTTAGACATAAAGTGCAGGTTGTTATTGCTATGCGAACAAGATTAAGCCGTCGGCAGACCTGTGCATTGCGTGTAATTCTGAATTTTATTGCTTAATTTCTGTTTTCATAAGCGAATATCCTTAAAAGGATGCTGAGTAATGTTTATTTTTGTACGGTTTGCAATTATACAGTTGTTTCTCAAAATGTTTAACGTGTACCAAAAACTTCATTTGAAACTTCAAATAAGAAGTAAAAACCACTTCATACACTTATTTATCAATGTACGTACTTAAAAATATACATACATAACTGTTCTGCCCAAGAATAGTTCTTTTACTGCAATCCCAGCATTCTCTAATCTTTCCTATTTTCTGCCTTCTTCTTAGTCTCCGCATATGATCCATATAACTTAATGTCGTCTATCATATGATATCTTCTTCTGTCCCGAACTCTTCTCCCGTTTACTATTTCTTGCAGTACATCCTTTAGTACAGGCATGCCAAAACCCTGCACATTTTGCAGTAGTCTCTGTGCGATATTGACTTTCTATTCCCCTACCTGGAGGGAGTGAATCGCTTTGGAGGGGAACGCGACAGGTCTATACAGACCTACAACAGCATATCAGCTTTTATTTCAGTAACGCAGTTTCATTACTGATACTGATTTGGCTGTGTCTGTAAATGAGTTAAGATAAATAAAGTGAGGAGTTCACAGATAACAAAGAAGAGAAATTACGAATCATATAACATAATTGTTACAATGTTTTCCTCAGCCAACAATAATTATTTTAAATAAGGCTTTGATCAGCCCATGTCGAGGTAATAGTGTTGTGACAGTTTAGATCAGATTAGTAAAGTTCTCAAAATATGATATTGCCAGCGCTTATTTCTCAATCAGTACTCTCACGACAAAACGAACTTGACAATGACGTTGTTTTGGAGTCTGTACTAACACAGCCATCAAAGGTTAGACGACTTACGACTTCCATTTCATAAGCTGGTAAGTGATGAGAATATAGTGAAGAATACATGTGATGCTCTTGAGGTTGTAAGGAGCGAAGAAAGCAACTATTTGCAAGGAGGAAAATTTTTTGGAAAAATATATAATGGAAAATTTTACATCTCACGTCACTATATTATGCTAATATAGGCCTACTTACATTAATAAATCTTGAAATCTAATAAATAGAATATCGTCGCTTCACAGCTTGTGAACTACACTTTTAATTTCTTTCAGTAACGCTCCCAACTTGTCGATACTTGCTCTCAACGTTTTCCAAATAAACTATATGTGAATTTAAATTCTAAGCTTAATTTATATTATATATTAATATTAATGTTAATTTATATTGACAGAGAGCAAGGAAATTATTTGAGTGTAAAAACTTCACAATTTCCTACTGCATGTAATTAATTGGGGATATAATATTTTCTTAAACATTTGTGTACCAAATGGCCCCATAAATAATAATGCTCGACGAACAATGAAAGAGTAGGGTCTATTACTTTAAAACAATAATATATACTACATAAAATGAAATACTTGTTCGTTTTTTGTTGTTTCGAAATTACTGCAATATTCTTTTTCTTCAAATACTATATAAAAATCATATTAATAAATAATTCTTTACAAACCACTACTTTGTCGAGTATAACTGAGTAAGCCTAAAGTTTCTTGGATTACAGTTGTCAAATATAGACACTGATAATAACCGTGTTTTTTTTTTCCTTCTGCTAAGTGTGTTTATAATGTCGAAATGCCTATTTAATCCAACTCTAGAAGCACAGAATAGATTATTGTATACTCCTCCAGCTAAGAACTGGTAAGAGCAACCCTTGAATGATGCAGTCTGCACAGATCTGCGTTCCGCGCATATAACTGTACATTTAGAGTTTGATTTCTGGCATGCCTACTTTAGTAGGTACTGTTATTTCAAGTTATCTTGAACCTTACATCCCCTAAGTCTGTCTTTCGAACTGCTCGGTACGGCATGTACTCATCAACGTAACGGCACGGCAAGGATGCCCCTCCCTCGGGTAACGTGACTCTTTTCAGAAAACGTTGGTTCTTTCACTTTACGGCACTCTACTGTAAAAGATCTTAGTTCAATACAGACATCATCTCACGACACTCCGGTTTTGAGAGAAGAACATGATTTCGTAGCAGGTTTTAATTAACCTGTAATGATCAAGTATTTAAATATAATCGTGTGTACACTCCTCCTCTCTCATCCGGGCTGGGAACTAGCAATGGCGGAGTTACTACAGCTATTTCTATACATGATATAGGCCTACATGACTTACATCTACAGCTGATATGTATATATTTTTATAACATTATTTTACAGTCTTATTATTTGATTTTACATTAATTTACAATTATACACAATCCATATCCTATCATTGCTGCCATCATCTTCACCGTCTTCATCGCTTGGTCCAAAATTAATTATTATTTCGTCAATGGCATCATCCATTCGGAATTATCTTCTTAATCGTAGGTACTACTTTCTGAACAAGATAGAATTCTTCGAATGTATCCCGAATGACATGTTGATTGAAGTCGGTCCACTTCAACTTTACACAAGTCCTAATTCTGGAATGAAATAGTATGTTTTGTAGAACTATGACAAAATAATAACTTACAACAGTAATTTAATATGTCGCTCACAGTACACACACTATTGCACATAACTATTATAGCAATAATTTCTGAACATTACGTACCTATTCTTTCCCGGAGTAGTGTGAGGTTCATTCGGTTGTATTTCAATATTATTAATTCTCTGCACGGAACTAATACTTTTGCCAGAGTATTTAGCCGCTCTCTCATATTCCTTATCGAGAGGTTCCAGCAAACATTTGTTTAATTTTTCTTCCTCGCAACACTTAATTATATATGTGATAATTTATCTTCTCTGCTGTAGATAACAGCGTTACTTTTTCTCTGCGGTGGTGTGATTTCACCATAATTACTACCCTGTGGTTGCTGCTCCATGTTAACACTACTGGTACGCAGTGAAGGAAATAGCTCTATGTTTCTTGACAAGAGATTATGATGCGGAGCATGCGCAAACAACTCAGTTGGCTCCACCCACGTTACGCGCTTCCTTCCCTCTGCCGCCGCTCAGGAAGTTCAAGATAACTTGCAATAATAGTAGTTTCTTCTCACTCAGTGACCTAACCAATCCGCTCTGAGGGAGATCATGGTAAGAATGTTTACTTTCTCTGGGAAATCCATTGTTATTTTCTGAATTCAAACTAGCAAAAATCGGATATATCGAAAAGAAGTGGTATCGACCTAAGATGGTCACAAGATGTGTGTACTACAAGAAACTTCAAGAAATTTGTAAGAGTTGAATTCATGCCAATTTTTTAATTACATCATTTCTTGACAAGCAGCAGGACTGTATGATCAGGTGGTCTCGCGTTATAGAGAAAACACTCCCGGTCTCTCTGAATGTGGGAATCGAACTGGGGCTTTGTTCTCTGTTTTACAGTGACCTCTTAGCGAGGATGTATCCAGATACATGTGTTCTACATTTTGAACAACAATGTGCCTTGTTCCTGGACTTCGATCTGTTGTAACTGCATTCATTTTGTCTGTGTTGTATTGCTCCATTTGACTATCGCACCTGCAGGTCGCACTGATTGGGTTTAATTGGTCATGAATTTTGAATTGACGCCTGATGGAGAGGGATGAAGCGCACCCTTATCGCCCTGATTGTGGTTGACTATACAAATCAGATTGTGACACTATCCGAATTTGATTAGCGAAATTAGTTCTCAGTTACCATTAGACATAAGCGCACGCTCTGATTAAGGTCAAGTATAGCGTAAAACGAATTTCGACACGCTTGGAATACGATATCCTAATTGTCTAGTTGGCTGTAGGATTTGAAATAACAAATGACATCAAACAAATGTAATGACCTTTGAAATTGCTCGTATAGTAGAGAATATGCTTTCGTATAACAGATTTTGATATTCCTACTTCGGATTTTATAAATAAATTATGTTTTATTTAACGACGCTCGTAACTGCCGAGGTCGTATATCAGCGTCGCCGGTGTGCCGGAATTTCGTCCCGCAGGAGTTCTTTTACATAGCAATACACCTACTGACAAGAGCCTGTCGCATTTAAGCACACTGGGCCGAGATCGAACCAGCAATCTAGGGCACAGAAGGCCAGCACTCTACCGACTGCGCCATGTTGTTAAACATGCCAAATGAATTATAGAAATGCCAAATAATGCAACATTCAAAGACAGTCATTTTACTGACAGAGAAATTTCTTCCTCTCGCTTGTATCCGCTTGGTCAGTAACTCATTACGTTTTACGAGACCGGAGATGTAGAGCTCCTGAGTTCGAGACCCGTCAGTTTTATATTTTTCTTTCCCTTTCTTACCTTAGTATTCTTTGTTTTGAATTCTCGCTGTAACTTTGAATGATACCAAGAAGGCACCATTTATGAGGCAACTAGGCCAGGAGACAATGGAGTTGGGTGGCAAGTTTCTTTCCCCTCTATTGCATACATAAATCGATGATTAGCTACATATTACACTAATCGAACTTCAGATGCATACAAACAATTGTTCTTCCTCTGACACATATGTATGTATGTATGTATGTATGTATGTATGTATGTATGTATGTATGTATTCACACTGCAAATGGGTATATACCCGTGGCAGTGGTAACTAATTACACTCAATAATGACAATTAATAATAAACACAACTAATAAAAACAATAATTAATAATAATAATAATATAATAAATAATAATAATAAGGAGCATCCTAAATTAAATGAAGCATGGTCTCTTAAAATAACATTTAAAGTAAATATAATTTGTATCTTAACCCTAAGTTCGAACTAAGACCCACGAGTGTGACAGGTTCATACTTGCACAAGTACCTTTCGGCACTACACTTATTTAGCTGTCAACTCACTCACTGCACTGATTCTACCTGATTTCACTAACACTTCTAAACATTTCACTATTCAAATACTTTGCACAGCCACTTCACTGACACCAACACACTTCACTTACACAATAGACTTCACTGACACTACACACTTCACTGACACAATACACTTCCTCATTGATAGAACATTTCAAATAACAAGATATCAATTACACCCTTTAAGTAGTGTGTATAATATTCTACCATCTATTAGTAAAGTCCTTAAGCCTATTTTTAAATACATTTTTGGTTGTTGGTAAAGCCTTTAGTAAGTCTGCAGGTAAAGCATTCCAGTCTCTGATAGTACGATTGAGAAAAGAAAACTTTCCAGTGTCCGTCCTCTGTCTTCTTTCCCTCAGTTTATATGAGCGTTCCTTGAAGAGTAATTTGACGGCTGCAACCTATTTTTTATTTCTCTCCAGGCAGGCTCACCTCTGTATGTTTTGAACATTGCGCATAATCGAATTCGCGTTCTCCGGTCCGTGAGTGTGTCCCATTTCAATGGTGAATTATTACGACAACACTTGAGAGCCCGTTTTTGAATCTTTTCCAGTATCTTATATATCGCATGCCTGATAATAGATGTACATATAAAGTGAGATATTTCCTTTTTCCAATGCAGTATACTGTAGGAAGCTGTGGAGTTGATCCGTGATATAGTGAGGATGACGTGCGGAGACAAAACGGTATTTTGTTTTGGCTGCAGGTGAAGGGGAATGCTGATTGGCTACAGATAAGCGCAACTTTAATTCCTAACAATCTCTAAGAAAACGTTTGCTAGTTGGAACAGTTTGATTTATTTCATGTCGCTAACATTGTCACCTTCATCTCACCCGGGCGCTAGATAACCATAGCAGTTGATAAAGCGACGTAAAATAACCAATTAAATAACAACACATTAGAAAGAAAAAGTCTACAATATTTAAAATCAAATTTAGATATTAGTAATGGATTAAATATCCTATAGCACACGAGAGTAAACATATTTCTTGCGCAGTGGAAATTATCACCATCGGCTTCGCCTGGGACGCTGAACTTTTCACTCGCGGATAAAATCTAATTTTACTCTCTTACAGGCTACTGCAGTATAAATTACTATTATTGAAGCCTATGATATTATTTAATATCAGTTATTATCAGTGGCGGCCGGTGAGGCATTCTGGTAGTGTGCCAAAAATAGTTGCACGCAAATCACCCAAGTAAAAGATGATAATCACAGCTCACGTTTACAATATGTTATATAAAACACATTAATTAAACCAGCTATTTTACCAGGTGTGCAGTTAATAATGCATGTAATAACAGTTACAATAACGTTTCCGAAACTAATAACGAAAATTACAAAAAGGGATAATGAAAAACTTTCTCAGTATTGTTAAGTCAAATACAAATAACTTTTATAACTAGTAAAATTACTGGCAAAAACACACGAGATCAACAGTGATATTGATAATAAATGAACAAGTTTGCACTTTATTTAAACAGGCCGATGAATCCAAGGCAGCAGCCTGAATAACACATGTTCATGTCCTGCACAGATCTCATGTATCGTTAATAAAAACATCAATACTATAGCAACAGTGTACCGATATTTAGTTGCCGCGAAATAAAACAAATATTACACAAAATTAACAAATAGTGTTACATAATATGAAAAAAAAATCTTTCTAAAAACAACCACGACTAACTATCTCTGCATTCAATATAGTTAAATGGATAATAATTTACACATTCAAATCCTAGTTGTGTGCATTAGTTTTGAATTGGTAACATTACATTAAGATTTGACGCGGAACTTTAACTTGTGTTTTGTTCTGAAAGCCTGTCCTTGATTGTTCCCTGCCTAACGTCTCCAACGACCCTGCCATCTAGCGAAATTTCTGCATTCTAGCGGGCGGAATGTTAACTACTGAGTCAAATTGAATTCGGCTCAAAGTCTGCCATAAGAAACGCATATGAACTAGAATCAGTAGCCTTTTGTACAGTTTTACATGGACGCAGGCAGTGCCACACCGAACTGGCTCCAACTTTCGGAGAAACGCTGCAAGAGTGCGTCCCGATCTGTGCGCGCACTCGTTCGGATGAAATACGAATAAAATGTGTAGAAATAAACTATTACAACTTCTTTTTAGGATATTATTTTTTGTTTCTTTCATTGGTGGTGCCATGGCACACTGGCACTGCCCCAAAAGCCGCCCCTGGTTATTATAGTTTACGAAACAGCAATGCACTAGCGCCGCATATCGGCGAATCAATACTAACAGAAGATTACAGATCCAGGCGCAGTTACCAGTTGAAGCAGTGATAACTGTAAAGATGACAAGTGTTGTTTCGGAAATTCTTTTTAAACATATCAGCACCTTGCAACTTAAATCGTAGATAACTCTATAGTTCTATAGTTAGTGATGTTTAAAAAGGATGCATCAGTTTATAGTTCCATACATACAGGTAACTGTCGTTCCAGAAACCGGGCATTAGTGTGATTTGATCTCTCATATGTCGTAAAATTGTCCATATGTGATTAAAGTGAGACAAACAGTGGAGCCTTGTACAGGGATATCATTTTATTTTTACTTCAACTTTTATTTTACCTGAGTTTTTTAATGTACTTCACTCCTGCCCCTTCTACTAACGAAGTTCCAACTGTCCTCCACACAGAACCAAGGCCGCAGTACTGAGTTAGTGATTATAGTACGTGTCAGAAATATGTTCGCGTTTTCCAGTGACGAAAACTTCCAATATTGAATCATATTTTCGCACTGCTACTGTCGTCCGTTTGCCTACGTCGCATCCCGATTTCCCCCATCTGTTTCTGCTCGTTCCACTGTAAAGACTAGTGACTGGGCTTTCTTAGCTCTTTTCTGAAAACATTAATTTCTGTTAGGAATTGGACGTCTACGTAATATTATGCAACTGTTTAAAATAACTAAATAAAAGGGCCTCGTTAAGTAATTAACTATCACGTGATCCCCCCCCCCTTTCTACGATGCGACATAACCACTTGGACGGACAGTAGATAGCATGTCTGAGTAATTTTATCTGTGCGGGTCGGGCAGAAGTGAAGAGTGAATTTACGGTACGTAAAGTACTCTTTTATAGAGTAGGTACATAATTATTTCAACATGAGTTACTAAGTATGAAGAACGAAACTGGTAATTGGAATTAAATGCAATAATATATAGTGCGATAATATGCACAAAAGAACTGAAGCCTGTATCGAAATGAAAGGCCACCATTTTCAAAAATGTGTTTAAATATCCATATTATGATTATTTTTCATTTTAACTTCATTCTCTATATCGTACGCTAATGTGCTGTAGGCAGTATAATATACACTGCATAATGAATACGTTCGCATGGATAACTCAGTTCGTGAGTAAAAACACTTATTGTTAATACTATACTGTATTTTGATTAAACAAAACCTAATGAAAATTATCACACTCAAAATCGCGATATTTCCTAGTTTACGTAAATGGATGAACTACTTTTCTTCCCTCATGTGCCTAGTAAAGTGATTTGTTTGTATTTTACGCCAGTATCATCGAACTCCAGTCGTGGAAGGAGGTAGCAAACGGTGTTTCCGGGTCTCAATCATTAATCCAGAGGTATAGCCAGGTTAATATTAAAAATGGTAGTAAAAATAAAATGATGTCTCTGGATATGTAGGCTTAAGGTTCCGGAACCCCACAGAGCAGACGATGGCAGTTTGCCATGTTTTGCAGCCCTTGTGTGCAGAAGCGGGGATCGAGTGGTCTCGACCCACCTTCTCCAGCACAAAGCCGCTGGAATCTCTTCTCTCCTCGGTTTCCACCTTTATGTGGAATTGGAGTAGTGGGTGAAAAACATGACGCTCAAGGGCTCTTGCGTGTTCGATCCTAAACCTAGTTGACACATTTGCAGTATACCTAACCCCGTTGGGAAGGCCTTCTTTGGATATTCAATGAAGGGGTGAATAAAACACACCGCAACGTATAAAATGTGTGTTCTGAAATGTGATGAAATACTATTCTCTCTTTCCGTACTACTCGTATTTCTATTTTTTCCTTTCTCTTTTCGTTTCCGTTCTCCCATTCTTTGCTTTTATTTTCTTCTATTCTCTGCCATTTGGTCTTTTTTTCCTTCGTTTTATTTCCTCTCTTCATTTTACTCCCTACTTTCTTTTGTTCACTTTTTGTCCATTCTCTTTTCTTTCACTTTGTTAGTATCTCAAAGAGCGAAGAACTATTCACTCTCTCACTTTACTCTTCAATATTCTTCAAAACTCTAACCCTAGCTACTTAGCTTCTCGTTTTCAACATTTGTCTTCATATCACGAAATACGTAAATACTCGCTCACAACATCATTTCACACTCTGCATTCCTAAACACAGAACATCCTTCTACTCTTCATCTTTTACCGTCTCTGCAGCTCATCTCTGGAACTCTCTACCAAAACATGTCAGAGATTGTTGGACATTGTCTAGTTTCAAAAATAAACTAAAATTGCATTTTTTTCAATTCGGATTCCTTTCAGTTATAAGCCCTTTTCTCTGCGATAGTTTTGTAAAAATATATAAATATATTTTTTCTTCCTTTCCCCTTTTTGTGCTCTTGATCACCGGATGAATTTATTATCATACCCCTTTTTATTGTGAATTTTATTTAATTTTCGTATTTCTTTTCTTTTTTATTATTATATTACATTACATTTTGTTATATTATTCTTTACGTTCTTCATATTAACTATTTGTATGAGTTGCTTTTACTATATCTCAATGTATTTTACTTTCTTTTTTTTTTTGTGGTATTATTTTCATGTTGTTTAGTGTCTATTTTTTTATGCTGTTTTCATCATTTTTTTGTAATATGTTAGTATTCTGTTCTTTAACTTTTTGTTAAATTTTTCACTGATTGTATACTTTGTAACCTGATAGAGCAGTGATGTCAAAGCAAGCGCATTTTTCTGACCGTGACGTCGTGCGCGGGCATTAAGCGCTAAGTATGCTAGGAGGAATAAGCAGCCTGTTGGATTAAGAAAACAGTGGTGCACAAACTTCAAACGGAACATGAAATTTTATGTCGTTATTTTTATATGGCTTCTTTCTGTTTGTTATTTTCTACATTGTCTGTAAAACAAAAGTTCTAACACCTTTTTATTAGCCTAATATTGCACTTGTGTTTTAAACGTTAATAACATAATAAAGAGTAAAGAAGGAATTTTCACACAAATTCCATAATAACAACTATACTGTACTAAGTGAATTAAACACATCATTCATATGAAAGTGTTATCCCAAAGAAAGACACTGAATATGACATGATAAGTTGAAATTGATATTGATGGTATCTTTAGCCTTATAAAAGTAATCCAAACAATATTATAGTACAAAGCAAAGTTGTCTAGGTATATGTTTTAACTGTAACTAATATTACATAATAAAACTCTTATGGCATGATGATTTTAGGTGATATTGGTGCGCAACTTTCTGTTATCAGAATGTTCAATTATCTCGAAATCTGCTGAAGCTATAGAGCTGACGTTTTACCAACACATAGTCACATATCTTTTGTTTGTGATGTAACAGTACTTGCTTTGTTAATTCATTTCCTTACAAACATTTTCCATGCAAATATTTTCAAACATTTTAATACACTATCTTCAGTAATACGTATTTACGATATATTAGATTTACGAAAACATTGTTTTAGTACCTGTAAGGCTAGTAAACAAACATATCTGAAAATTTCACTTTTCTGTAAAAAAAAAAGTTGAGAAAATATTCCTTTTGAATAAAAAAATCAAACTTGTGAAAAATGAACATTAAAATTAAAACTTACATTCTTATAATGGACTTATACATCTCAGACAAATCTAAAAATTAACATGGATACAGTTTTAATAAGTTCTCTTCCCTATATCCATTGAATCAGTGCTGGCCATCCCTGTATATAGCTCGACCAAACGGCATATACTACCTCTTTCGTCTGTCTCTTTCCTTTCCGCTGTAAAGCGCTCAGGCTCTCCTGGGCTCTAAAGCGCGCGCTTGCTCCTATGGGCATCAGTTGACATCACTGTGATAGAGTGTAAGATAATGCCCTATGGCCTTAACTCTGCCAGTATAAATAAAGAATTATTATAAATTATTATCTTTTCTTATTTATTTATTTTCTTCCCTGCTAGCGTCTCTCCGTGTTTTTTTTTACTTGATTATTTAACGACGCTGCATCAACAACGAGATTATTTAGCGTAAATGGGATTGATGATAGCGATATGGTATTTGGCGAGATGAGGCCCATGATTCGCTATAGATTTACCTGAAATTTGTCTTACTGTTGGAGATTTAACCTCGGAAAAAATCAACCACGTAATTAGCCCAAGCGGGAATCGAACCCGAGCCCGAGGGCAACTCCGGATCGGTAGGCTCACATTTAAATACATTTTTTTTAACAATTTTTCCGTTCTCGATTTATTGTGGACCAGCCTTAATCCGTTGTAGGAAGCAGCAGTGAGTGTTCCGTATGTTATTTTGTCCTGTGTATGTATCTTGGTGCCAGACTGGCGTAATGGCTTTGTATTCATACACATAACAGTCTGAATATCTGCAGTTTTATCGATAATAATTTTCCACTTATCTTTCTAACATAAAGTAACTACTTTTTTCTTATTTATCGTCTTTATACAGGAGGTAATTATTTTGCTTGTAAATTGCTTTGCTGAGGAGCTAAAGTGTTGATGGGCAGTGCACGGTTAACACATTTTGGATTTAACGACGCTTATAATTCTGTCATAAACGCTTTCAGTACCTCTCTAACGACGTGATCTTAATATAGACAGGCTGCTAACAAAGCTTGTTTTGTCGGCAGGAAGGGGTGACGTCTCGGTCATTCTTCTGCTGTACAGTAATGCATTAATTGATTCCTGCCGCGGCCATATTATTGTCAAAGAATAAAATTGTGGGATCACCATACTATTTCCGTATTTACAACTTAATAACTTTTAGTTTCGTTGTGATGTCTTCACATTCGGCTACAGACTCAACATTCATTCATTTCATTCATGGTGTTCTGCCCAAGGGCAGGTCTTTCACTGCAAACCCAACATTTTCCAGTCTCCTATTTTCTGCCTTCCTCTTAGTCTCAGCATATGATTCATATATCAATTATTTGATATCTTCTTCTGCCCCGAATTTTTTTTTTCCGTTCACCATTTCTTCCAGTGCATCCTTCAGTAGACAGTTTCCTCTGACCCAACCAATTCCTTTTCCTCTTCGTGGTCAGTTTCAGCATCATTCTTTCTTCACCCACTCTTTCCAGCACAGCTTCGTTTCTTATTCTTTCTGTCCATTTCACACGCTCCATCCTTCTCCATAGCCACATTTCAAATGTTTCTAGTCGCTTCTGTTCACTTCGTCGTAATGTGCATGTTCCTGCCCCATACAGTGCCACACTCCACACAAAACACTTCAATAGTCTCTTCCTTAGTTCTTTATCGATAGTCCGCAGAAGATGCTCCATTTTCTATTAAAAGATTCCTTGGTCATTTTGACTTCCTGGCTGCAGCTCATATTACTGCTTATAGTACACTCCAAGTATTTGAAGCTGTCCACTTGCTCTACTGCCTCACTTAGAATTTGCAAGAGTGAACAAAACTTCGCTTCATGATAATTTGTATACACATCTTCCATAACGTTTTAACTTTCGTTCCTATGCACAATACAACAAATAGAAATTAAATTGCAAATCTGGCTTTCAGGTATAACTCCTTCTAAAGCTGATTTATTTTAAGGGAATTGTTCCTGGGCCGGGTATCGAATCCGGGACCTTTGGCTGAGCACACCAACTGTTTACCGACTGAGCTATCCAATGACTACACCAGTTACCTGCTCAATTTTTCCCTTTATATCCACATACCTCAAGTGAACTGATAGGTCGTCAGAGACCCAACATCGAGTGCACACAAACTCTGTGTGACTTGAATTGTGGTTTTACGTTAACGAACAGTAACGTATATTATGAAAATTTGGCTCTCAGGTATAGCTCCCTGCGACGAATAGTTCTCTTTCACTTTCCTTTCCAAATGATTTAGTCGACACGTAGCTTCGAGCGTATTCCGAATCTCAGCGCTGAGCAATCTGATGACATCACGGTGTTCCAAATTTCAACGATGACGTCACTGATGCTCCACCGGTGTCGCACCGGTTCCATCAGCTTGCAGAGGTGGTGGCAGTATCCATCAGTGAATCTGATTGGTTCTTGTATAGGGCGGGAATTAGCAGACGAATGACATCGTGCACTGTTGTGTGCGGTGTGTTCTATTTTGGTTCTGCTGTATTGTTTGTAATGAGTACAACGTAAAAACAATATGAATTGTTTATGCTCTCTTTTCTCTGAACGAGATGACAGTACGAAATTTCGCAAAATCTTGCTAGCTTAGCACAGACAACAACTTGTACAGCCACCATGATAGCCATCGAACCCTCCAGCAGTTTTGTTCCTATTTCGCTGCAGCGTGACGTCATTGTTGTCCACCGGTCCGGCGAGTTTCGGAATACGCTGTTCTACATCCATGGGAAGATGTAAAATGTCTTTTAAAAACTGCACAGCGTTCAAAATCTTGAAAATATTCAATCATATAAAGCTGTATTAGATAGAGCAAATTTTTAATTGCTCTCAAAGACCATCCACGTAATAAAACTGGTAGCTTTCACTTTTTCAGGCAGTAATCTAATCAGTTTGGCCTCATTCTAACAATAATAATAATCATCCCTGGAGCGAATAGCTCAAAAATGGTTAAAGCCCTGCCAACCGGCAGCTGGACTCACGTCCACATTCCTCAGCAGAGGTAAACGATCATCCAACTAGAATGGAGGTTTTGGAAATTGAATTTCGCTACCTATCATAGCTCTCTAAATTCATCACGATACTGAGTGGGCACCGGTCCCATAGATTTATTGAACTTTCATGGGAAAATTCCTTGTCCAGAGGTATTTTGCGATCCGAGTGGAAAGGAGTTCACCTACACCTCCTCCTTGCCTACTATAGTTATTTCGGGCCTGTGTAAAGAAACGGGCAATGTATGGTTTTGTGTGTTCTGACGTAACCGCTCTGAATTGCGATTGTAATACACTCTTGTGGCTCTGAATTACCGCATTTGTTTCGAATGTGGGATTTGAATGCAATGAAAACTGAGTGGGAGTTCAAAAGCGACTTCACGCTTTATTACGCAGGTAGTGTATTGGTCCTGAGTCAGGAGACGAGGGTTCCAGGTAATAACTGATAGGTAGGTAGAGACTTCTGGCGAAATTTGCGATAAAAATCAATGCTTGTCGTGCAGAATCGTTTCAGCACAAATTGCTGAAATGGATATATCTACGTAGGCCTATGTGCTTCTAATACTATTCGCAACGGATATGACACTTTGTTGCTGAATGGTTCGGTATTCGATTCATGTGCTGTTGATTGATTGATTGATTGATTGATTGATTATTTTATAGTTTATCATTCCACCAATACTCCCAATCTTTCCTTAATTTATTCTATCATATGTGATAGTAAAAATAGTCTATGGTGAAGTCCGGGGACAGTACGGGTTTCGGATGCTGATATAGTAAGGACTTGGGCCTATTGACCCTGGGGCCTGTCAGGAACTCGTTTGAAAATGGGACCTGGCTCTGTCAGGACGGAGGCAGAATGACGCACCTGTCAGCATCCAATTCACAAATGCCACCCAAACCACGTGTCTCACGTTTTTGTTGTTCTTGTAATTATAGCATATAAAGGGCGCACAATGGGTCAAAGTAAATCCAAGATCCGTCCCTGTTCGGACCTTCGTATAACCAAGCCAAGCCTTATGTCTTATTCACAATGAAAGGTAAACGTTAATTTAGAATGAAAATGTTACCGTCAAATTAAAAAAAAAATCTTAACACCATTTACACTGGTAATATAAATATAACCGCAGATACATTTGGTAACTATGGAAACATAACGACATCATATTATCACAGTCTAGTACATACAGTCACGAAGCTTGAAGTGATTTTTTGCATTTCTCGCGATACAATGCTCCAAGCGGTTAGCAACTGAGAGTACTAGGAACAGTAGACTGTGCGATAGTTGCGATCCTAGTGGCTGGCAACTAAAGTTCTGGATGCATATTCCCTATGTATTGAGCTTCGTGACTGTATGTACTAGACTGTGATATTATGTTGTGTATTTCAGCGTATAGGTAATTGTTTGTTATTTGAAAATCACTTAAACATAGATATGAAAGTTTGAAGTTTCCAAACTTTGATGTTATCGTCTAACGGTAATATTAATGTCAATGTTTGTATAAATCATTGTGAATGGCCCCATTAAAGATTCTGCCCGCAAACTTGTGTGTTTATGTTTAATTTTCATTGTGAACAAGCCTTAACGATTGCAAATCGTGTGTCTGCACACACACACACACATACATACTACATAGGGTAAGGTAGCGTATATCGCACCACTTTAGCATTTATAATTTTTATTGAACAATACAATTTTTATTTTCTACATTCCTTTACAGAAATACATACCCAGAACATTTACCTTTCATGTAAAAAAAATCCTTGAATTTGACTTAATATTTTTGAAGTAGAATGACATTTTCGAAACGCTTGTCAATGGTGCCATTTAGGCAACTAGTTTCCTAAATAGCACCTGCGGTTTCTTAAATCGCACCTCTTTAACTGCAGGGAACAGGATGAAGGAAAGCTTTTAATATTGAACATATTGAACAGTATTCAATATGAATAATGTAATAAATGCAAATTACAAGTTTATTGAAATTAATGAAAGATAGTAACGCATCTTCAAATGAAATTGAAAAAATACAGCATAAATTACCTAACATTTAAAATTCCTGAATGCGTTTTTTTATTGTTACACATTTACCATGTGCTTCACCAGGCAGTTCAAACTGTAAACTGCGTCACCTTTTCTCCACGATTATCTCGAAGCCACCTAAGAACTGCTTCATGATTTAGCTGTCTGAAATGGTTTGAAGATAGAAATATCTAAAGGCTGGGCCTCTGAGTATTATGACGAGGAAGCTGAAATAGGAGCATATCATTTTCCCGAGATAATCTAGCTTCTAAATTTTTGGAATGGTTCGTATAGGTGGACATACAGAAGCAGCACTTTTTTCTATGGCAAGTTTGAGTGGCAAATAAAATGTTTGAGCTATTCGACAAATACTTCATTGTTGATGTAACCTGAATCAGAGCAAACAAATAACGATCCTGGAAGAACACCAGCTGATAATGTAGGATGCACTGTTTGACGTTTAAAAATTTTCATAGGTGGCACAAAATATCTGGTGCGCTTGTACAACACACACTTGTTGTATTAACACCCTTTTCACCACTTGATATTGCACCCACCTGATGTATTCCTCTTTCAGTTAAAATTTTTGGGCCTTCTTTTGTACAGCTAGAATTACTACAGTTGCTCATATCGCACCGGTGCGAATTAGGCACCTAAAAAGTGGTGCGAATTAAGAAACTACGTCATAAGTTATTATTTCCTTCATTCTGGCCTATAATCACCACATGTTCGAAAATCGTACTAAGTTAAATGTTCTTTAATATTTCTTTTAACCAATAACATCTTAAGATTATGGATTTCTTTGCCTACAAATCCTTTATTTAGTTACAAAATGCTAGCTAAATACACAGCGATTATATTAAATACTCTATCACCACGTTGCTAGCACAAAGAAGTGGCAGAAATCAAGTGACATGGTGGAAGTTCATATGGTAGATTGTAACAATACCACTAGATGCAACACTACTATAGTAACTTGTTTTAAACTAGCAGTGGTGTCATTTAGGAAGCGGTGCGATTTATGCTACACTACCCTACATATATATCCCAGGTGGTGACATGATTTTTTTCTCGTTGCCAAACTTTCAGAACGGCCCCGAGGTTCACTCAGCCTCCTATAAAATTGAGTACCGGGTCTTTCCCGGGGGTAAAAGACGGTCAGAGCGTGGTGCCGACCACACCACCTCGTTCTAGTGCCGGGGTCATGGAAAGCATGGGGCTCTACCTCCATGCCCCCCAAGTGCCTTCATGGTATGTTACGGGGATACCTTTACCTTTACCTTTTACCCTACATACATAATTAACTATGAACTTTGTGTACAAGTACAGGAGGTAAGACAATTCTTGTAACCTTACTATGTAAATCCAAAATCCATGGCGCTACAGCCCTTTGCAGGGCCAAGACCGACCAAAAGGCTGCTGGCCTCCCGTCCACATGCCGAAGCAGAGGTGGACGATCATCCAACTAGAATGGAGGTATCGTGTGGTTAGCACGATGATCCCCCCCAGCCGTTATAGCTGGTTTGCGAAACCGGACACACGCATCTCATACAACAGTTATTCTTTTGACGGCAATTCGTCAGGCTTCTCTTGAACCAACTTTTATAGAATTCATTCTCCTTAAAATAACCGCAATGAGGCTTTAATAAAAATTTTATAAGCATGTGAAGAGAAAGTACGATCGGTGTTGCTGATGTTTGAATTTATGAAAATATGAAATATTGCGTCTATTTCCTTGGAGCCAATGTATGGATTTCACCTTACAACTACGCATTGTATCTGTGTATCTGCAGCGCACAAAGGCACGGTGACATGCATCCCAACTAGTGTAATAACAGAAATAAATGGAACAAACAACGTAATGTTGCAGTGGATTTCTGAACGCAGACTGAGCAAGCACTCCCACATGTATGTATAATAATTGCATCACATTTAGTTGTCCTTTGTGGATTCAGTGACCGTGGCAACCAAGCCCTATATGCAGGAAATACAAAGCTCTTTTCGGTTGTCACTAGGATTCTCATCGGTCCGCTGCCAACAGTTACAATAGATATTTCACACAAACCAAGAATCATGAAGGTAGAAATGTATCACTTCCACCTTTATTCTTTTGTCAGCACTCTACAAGAATTTCTCCCACAGATGTCATTAGGCCTATAACAAAAATTCTTACAACATTAGTTTCTTAGGTGGATGCATGAATTCGTACCGTATTTTATTAAATCAAAAATTATTTATTTTATATACACATAACATGTGAAAAAATTAATGAAACATTTTCTTTTATTGTTTATGACTAAGTTCCAACATTGTAGCAGTTTTTCGATTCTACGCCTGAAGAAATCCATTGGTTTATAGTTGAATTCCTCAAGCCAAGTTTTTAAAATCTTCTTCGTTATTAATAGAGCCCGGATGTTTGGCAAAATTACTTTCTTACTGGGTGGAAGTAAATCATTATTTGCATAGATATATATGTGATTTGGAGTAAATCAAAGTCATAGGGCCAATTTTTATTTTGCCTACTTTGCCTTTTTAAGGTGTTTCTTACTAATAAATGCCTTTTTTGTCATGTTAAAGCAATATTTCTTATTTATTTGCAATTTTCTAATTATTTGTAATACAATGTAGCCTATATGAAAACGTTTGAACGGAGCCGCCATTTTCAGTCGACTGTCTATGCTGTAAACAAATGACGATCGTAAAGCATTTTTATAGTACCCTGTTTTTTTTATCTTATCAGATAATACCATAAAGAATTTGCAGTTTGAAATGTTGGCAAACAAAGAAACAAATGGTAGGGAGGTGATAAAAACAGAAGAAAGTACATAAAGATTAGAAGAATTAAAGTACTCTAGTACAAAAATAGTACATTATGCAACGAGCCTATAATGAAGGTAATTAAGAAGTGAGTATGGATATTTATGAAACTCGCTTGCGCTCGTTTCATAATTTTCATACGAGCTTCTTAATTACCATTATAAGCGAGTTTCATACGACTTTTTATGCTCGACCATATTCCTAACTTGATATTATTAATTTTAATTGTATCTGACTTTCAGCAATGTTCCGTATGTTGTGAGATGTGCGCAGACGCGAAAGTATTGATTTTTTCCGAGGAACAGATGTCCACATTGACCTTGCTAGGCCATAAGAACCTACAGAGATAACATTGAAATTAAATTAGACATTGAAAAACGAGATGACAAATTGAATTTATTTGAATATTATTTACAATTAACGCTAATTATTATAGTAACAGAACATAACCTTCTGCGACAGTATTGGATTTTCAGCCTCCGTGACTTTTCGCTAATTCTCTTTCGATTGCATATCCGAGAATAATCGATACTTGCGGTTTTATAACGGTAGAAAGCTGACCTGTCATTGGCTGAACAGTTGTAACCTGAGTCGTCATTGGCTGAAAGACCTGACCTTTAATGAGTAGGTGTACTTTAATGACATGCATTAAAGGTCTGCTACCAGGTGTATAATTACTACGTTTCGGCATGGTCGAGCATAAAATAGATATTAATTGACTTACTAAAATTAGGCACTAATGTTACCTTCACCAAAATGTTTGAACGGAGCCGCTTTTTCAGTCAACTATCTATGCGGAAAACAAATTACGATCGAAAAGCATGTTTTATAGTGCCGTAAATAATTTTCAGTTTGAAATGTTGCCAAACAAAGAAACAAATGGTAGGGAAGTGATAAAATCAAACAAATGCTAGGGAAGCGATAAAAATTAAACAAATGTTAGGGAAGCGATGAAATTAAACAAATGCTCTGGAAGCGATAAAATTATGCGATAAGCAGCCATTATTGGTTGAAAGACGTTCTTTCGTACCGTTTTATTGGTCAAAAGTAGTATGATGTAGTAAAATTGTAATAGTCACAGTAAAAAGTTGATAGAAATTGACTTTTTTTCACTTTTCTAAAACAAACATGTTTTTTTTTTCCTCCCGAATCATTAATGATTTCCAAAATTCTTACCACAGACACAAATATAAGATGTTACAAAACATCAATTCTTCTCATTTTAATATACGGAGCAGAAACGTAATTTCAACATAGAAAAAAAAAAGTGCACTAATAATTTTTGAAAATAAAATATTGAGAAAGATTTTTTCCTCCAATCAAGACAATGGATAGTGGCGAATTAGGAAGAATAGAGAAATAAGAAGCCTGTACCTGGAACCAGATGTTGTAGCAATAGTTGAAAGCAGAAGACTGGGCTAGTTAGGACATGTAATAAGGAGAGAAGAATAATACCTGAGGAAAGTTACTTGGAAAGAAAACTAGCAGATGGAAGGAGACCTTTGGGCCTGGATTTCATGGAATGACTAGTGGAAAGGGATCTGGAATAGGGCTGGGGACGGAACGGTTCGGAGCAGTTACTGTGATGTCATTACTCGGTTGAACCGAGTACAGTACCGAGTACAAATTTGTGGCGGCAGATTTAAAATATAGATAGATCGAGTCGATTTTAGAACATATTTAGAAAGTGAAACCAAGAGTGTTTTAAAAGCGTTGTAGTAAAGCGCTTTCGCATTGCCAATTGACGAGAAAAAAGTGCTTCTCTTCATTGCGAAATGGCGATTGCAAATTTCATTTGCGTGATTACAACTATTTGCAGAGTTATTTTGTATGAAAGGCCTATTTAACTTTCAGTGTTGTTAAATATGACAGACGAAATAAAATTGATAAAATAATTTATAATACTATCAGCTAATAAATTAACATGTGATGTAAACGTTAAACGCTGGAGCTAATTAAAAAAGAAGATAGAAAGAAACGGGCTCCATGAAGCGCTGTCTAAAACACTTAAAAATAACACACACAATTATTTACTATTACGGAAAGTGGATAAAAATAATCAATAAAACGTGGAATCTTAAACTGAAGAACATAATGTTTATTTATTTTATAACATTACTAGCCTTCAATACAACCATGTTCTCTTTGGTGAAGAGTAATATTATTGATAAATTAAAGTAATTAGGTAACATAATTCGTAGAAATAAATACAAATAAAATTATGACTGATGAGGTAACACAAATGCAATAAACACAAATAGAAGAGAAATATAATGCACTTCTTTTTTAATATATTTTAATATTAATCAAACACACTAATATGATAAGATTAATAATAATACATTATAATATAGTAATAATAATAGTAATAAGATATTATAATTTATTATTATTATTATTATTATTATTATTATTATTATGTATAGTTATGTGTTCAGACTGTCAATGTTCATTAGGTCCACTTGACGGGTCATATAATAGGATGAACTCTTCAATACTAGAGGCCTTTCAGCCCGCCTTGGGGATAAGGAAATAATCTGTCCTGCAGCAGAAAATATTTAAATACAACAGTACCTACGTTGTTGTCTGCTGGAATTAAGTAAAACACGTGAACTCTGTTTGAACTGACCGGTAACGGCTACGGTTAACCGAGTAACTCCGGTGCTCCGCTGCCAAGCACATAAACCGATAGAACCGAGTAACTCAACAGTTCTACTCGCTCCGTCCCCAGCTCTAATCTGGAACGACCAGAAGGAAAGAAGCTTGGAGGAAAATTGTGATTGAAGCCGAAAACCTCCTGAATTTGATGCACCACAGTGATTGATTGATTACTTGTGATTCCCAGAATTTGTCCTATAACGTCTGAGTCACTTCGTGCCTTCATAGTTCTCTCAGAAATCATACCCGTGGCCGCTTAATTTTTTATCTCAAAATCATGTGGTGGAGGTCTTGGACTGGTTTCTTACGATATTTTCTCCTTTGAATTTTGCTGATGCCGCTGCTTTGGTGTCACGCCTGCTAAGTTATTACCATGTGCTTTATGTTACCAAGGCTCTTGTCTCTTGTCATACCACCTCGGTCGTATTCAAATTCCCACGAGAAACAGGCTGTCTTGTGGTTTGCCATAAACGGCATTGAAAATGAAGTAGGAACCCAAGTTTTGAGTTCACTTCATTATTCAGGACATTGAGATCCTGCCGCAGACCAGTAACCGCAGCTGTGCCCTGCTTCTAGAACTGAGTTCTAAATCCGGACCTGCAAAGAAGATGCATAGTAAATATCTTTGCTCTGCTGTAGAAAAGTTGCATGATTCTCCCTCTCTTCCAGATTCTATTTTACTATTACCGGGTCTTTTATAAAAGTATTTAGTTTCCAATTTAATTCCTTCGATGAACCCGTTATCTCCTGGCTTAGTTGCCTCAAGAGTGATGCCTTATGTTGTTTTCTAATGCCAGGCGTTTGACAATAAAGTCATTTGACCTCTTGCACTTCAATATTTTTTCAAATATATTATCATGGTCAGCCACTGAAGCACAGATTTTGAGATGTTCCGAATCCATTTCTTGGTTTGAGTTGCACAATGGGCAGTTAGGGGACTGATATATTCCAATTCTATGCAGGTGTTTGGCCAAACAATCATGGCCTGTTGCCAATCTAAATGCAGATACAGACGATTTTCGTGGTAAATAGGGAATTATCTGTGGATTATGATGCAGATAGTTCCATTTTTTCTCTTGAGATTGTGTTATCAAATTTTGTTTGTTGAAGTCTAAGTATATAGATTTAATAAATCTTTTCACAGAGTAATACGTAGATTTAGTAACAGGTCTGTAAGTAGCAGTGCTGCCCTTCTTTGCTAGTGCATCCGCATTCTCGTTTCCCAGGATTCCACAATGGGATGGTATCCATTGGAATACAATTCTTTTATTGAGTGATATTAATTGAGAGAGCATTTTAGTTATTTCTGCTGTGATGCCTTTTTGATGTCACTTACGAGGTTCAAACAGTTTACTTAACAACATTGTTAACTGTAAGATACATTAAAACCTAGATAGTTAAAATGAGACCCTTGTTCAACTACTTCATTATTAACCATTGTTACATCTCATCTGGTCCTAACTATAAAAGGCTATTACTTTGTCTTATATTTTGTAGGTGATATCCGTTCAGTATAAAAAAATGATACTTCTGAATAGTTCGTCCTTTTCCTATAATATTTTTTTACCCTTAAAACTCAAGAATAATGGTATTTTACAAACAACTTCAAATTAGTGTAACTCTGAAAATATTGAGATTAGGACAAATGTTTATATGACATTTTTTGCTCAGAATGTCTTCGAAAATAAGCTCCGTAAAGGACGGTAAATCCTCGTGAATCATCCTGTATAGTGAACAGTTTTTTAACTAGTTACAAATATGTACTACATAGTTGTTCATTGTAACGCTAACGACTTCAATGTCGCCGAGGGTCATGAAAACTTGTGAGATATGTATCCTACTTCATTTTCCACCGTCACTAGATTGTACTATTAACAGTAGAATATAACTTAGCACATTGACGTCGTTGTTTACATTCACAGTATGTCTGTCTACTATGTTCAAGGAACTCTATAGTCAAGTTGTGCGTACATTGGTTGCTAAAGTGTCCCGGATCCTAAGCTTGGTTATTACATTATTTAACGACGGTATATCAATTACGATATTATCTAGCGTCTATTAAATTAGAGTGTCCGTAAGATTCGCTGTGAGATTACCTGACATTCGCCTGACAATTGGGGAAACTCCCGAAAAAACCTCATCCAGGTAACTTGTCCCAATTAGCTTTGAACCCGGACCCACGATCAGGTATGCTAACCATCACTCCACAGCGATGGCTATTATTATTATTATTATTATTATTATTATTATTATTATTATTATTATTATTATTATTATTATTATTATTATTGGGTTACAAGGGGTAAACAGCCAGGTCTGTCCAATGTAAACAGCCAGTTAGGAGTAAAATTTGCATTGGAACCCATACGTTAGAACAGGTAAACTCATTTAAATATTTAGGTTATAATTTGACATATTTACCTGTTACTGATACATCTGAAAATATTCAACATTTTAATGGAGCCTTAAGAAGCATCAACCAGGTTTTCACAACCACGAAAACCCAAAAACATACCAGGTTAAAAGCATATAAAGTTCTAACAAGACCTGTCCTCATGTATGGTAGTGAGGCCTGGACTGTCCGAAACTCAGATGTTCAACGCCTAACAACTGCGGAAATGAGATTTCTAAGGAGGACTGCCGGCTACAGCTTGCTTGACCACAAAAGGAATGAACTAATTACAAAAGAATTGAAAATTACACCTGTTTATGAACATCTCAACCACTATAGACAAAAATAGCTTAACCATGTCAATACAATGGACCGTTCCAGACTCTCAAAACAAATTCTCCGCTATATACCACATGGAAGACGATCTTTGAGACGCCCCCAGAAAAGATGGACGGAGACCGTAACAGGCCACTAGGCCTAATACCTGCAAGGACGATTATAATTTTATTATTATTATTATTATTATTATTATTATTATTATTATTATTATTATTATTAACACTGCCTTTGATCTGCGTTTTCTAGTTGACTGCAATCTCACGCAAAGATCGACTGCATGGCGTTCGTAACACGCATCGCAGAAACAAGGTCACGCACAACTGCACGCACGCACGCACATGTCTTTGTCATAGCATCGTTGCCATGGTAACAAGCCGTCGTTATATCGTCGTATCGTAGGAACATCAATAGCCCACTTGACTCACATTGTTTTCCATTCTGCCCTGCATCGGGCGTGACCAGGTGCTTCCTCATTGTTGATAGAGGCCTTTTGTCCTAGCAGCATAAAGCAACAGTTTGACCTCGAGGTTGTATGAGCTGCGATGGATATTCTGAGACAACACGTTTGAACACTACTGTAAATTTGAGTGTCAAGAACTCGTATAGTATACGAGGGTCGTACTGAAAGTCATGAGCAATTCATTATTATAAATCTTAATTTTTATTTTTTAGACAAACCAGGTGTATTACAGTAATCTACAGTAGAACTCCGATTATCCGTCACCCTATTAACCGATTGTTGGATTATCCGTCTGTCATTCTCTCCTTTTTTTTTTTGTTGCAGAAAAAATATTGAATATTGCATAATACATTAGTACGTATTTTTTTATAGAGTGAACTGTTTAAGTTCTCTGCAAAACGTCTTTCAAAAGTGCAAAATTAATACATGTTGTGCTAAGTATCGAAGAGAATTGCATATAATTGAGTGGTTTTGGAAAATTGGAACTGTGGTTCATCTCACACCGGAATACGAGATTGGAGTTACAATTGTGCGAGATTTAATAAAAAACAAGGATAAAGTGTATACATTACTTCAATCTATGACACGAGACATATATACTTTTCCTATCTTTCCACAGAAATCCATCATAGAAAGTTTCCTTGACCCTTAGAAACCCGTCATTAATTGATTCATTCATAGTGTTCTGTCGCTGCAAACCCAGCATTCTCCAGTCTTTCCTATTTTCTGCCTTCCTCTTAGTCTCCGAATATAATCCATACTTAATGCCTTCTATTATTTGGCATCTTCTCCTGCCACGAAATCTTCTCCCGTTCACCATTCCTTCCAGTGCATCCTTCAGTAGGTAGATTCTTCTCAGCCAGTGACCCAGCCAATTCCTTTTTCTCTTCCTGATCAGTTTCAGCATTATTCTTTCTTCACCCACTCTTTCCAACAGAGCTATTATACTTAAAAGTTCTGATCCAGTACCTAATGTGTTAAAACACATAACCACAGAGAAATTTATGAAACTGAATTATGCAACACTTAATTAATGAAAGTCTTCTATGGTACGGATTATCCGATTTTTTCGATTAACCGTTGAGCCCACCTCATTCATTACCACGGATAATAGAGGTTCTACTGTGTATACTTTTCTGTCACTTTTCAACATAACCTTCATTTCTTTGCACACATTTTTCCCACCGTTCTGTAAGTTCGAAAATTTCCTTGCGGTAGAAGTCCGTTCCAGCTTCCTGAAGACATTGACGTAGCGCTGTCCTCGCAGCTGTTCCTTTAGAGCAGCCGTGGCGAAAATGTGATCGTGCGCCGAGCCACTGTGTAACCTGCAACGTGCATAGCAACTATGGAGGGAGGCGGACACCCGAACGGGAAGTGAAGAAACTGTCTGACTTATTAACGGATTTTCATTTTCCTTACGTCAAGCACTTAAATACAATTTTATACAGTACAAGGCTACAAACTAATGTTTAATACGTGTAACGAAGAAAGAAATGAACAATGAAACATAGGACACATTATCACAACCTAAAATTAACTGTCTTCAGAATGTCTCTGCGACAGAGTTTCAAAATCAGGAATTATTATGTTACTTACTGCCAGTCGTAGTTGATCACGAAGGTATTTGTCTGTCAGTCGTGATCTAAATTTGGTTTTTACTATTATCATTGTTGAAAATATTTTTTCACAGAGTTTCAAAATCAGGAATTATTATGTTACTTACTGCCAGTCGTAGTTGATCACGAAGGTATTTGTCTGTCAGTCGTGATCTAAATTTGGTTTTTACTATTATCATTGTTGAAAATATTTTTTCACAAACGTAAGCTATAGCCAACATGGCTTCAACAGAGCAAGCGAATGAACGAAGCTTCGGATATTTATTTATTTTTTTTGGCAAAGATTTGAAAAGTTCAACATTGTTCAAGTCCTTACATATAACTTTCATTTAACATCACGTTGTAAATCTGTGAGTTTAAATTGAAGATCTAACCGTATTATTCGTACATCTGCTGAGAAAGGAACGACGTACAGAGATAATAATAATAATAATAATAATAATAATAATAATAATAATAATAACACTTATCCTTCTAATGTTTCATGAGTAACATGTAGTATAATGCCATTTTATGTTACACAACCTTTTTCTCGTAATACTTGTGAACAAATTATACATTTAAAATTCTCATCATATTGACAGCAAAAAAATGCGTCCTCCCATCCTACTTTGAAAGTTTCGTTTTTGTAGAGGTACATGGTTTCGAGAGAGACATTGCGACGATACGCCACTCGCATGTCAGAGACAAATACAAATGGAACGGAGTTTGACTCCAGTGAGTGAGAGGGTGGGGATTGGAGGCGGTAGGAAGCAAGAGGAATGCATAGCTATCATTACGAGCCACAATGTGCTCGTGAGTCACATTTTCGCCACGGCTGCTTTAGAGAACTGAAAAGATGGTAGTCGGAGGGTGCCAAATCGGGACTGTAGGAAGGATGCGGTAGAGTTTCCCACCAAACTGTCCTGATTTTCTCCATGGTTACACGAGCAGTGTGAGGGCGTGCGTTATCGTGTTGCAGGATTATCTTCTTTTCAGGTCGTTTCTCGCGCAATGCATGATGGATCTTCAAAAGTGTCTAGATATAGCTGACAGCATTTATGGTCTCTTCAGGTTCAGGAAATCCAACCAGAATGCATCCCAGAACTCATGAACTCTTTCCTTGTTGCGTTCCGTGAAGGCAGTTCGAGGGCGACCGCTACGAGGCTCATCTTGGATGCTCTTGTTCCCGTCTTTGAAATGTTTCACTCGTCTTCTAATAATGCTGGCGCCCATGCATACATCTCCGTATGCATGCTAAAGCCTGAGATGAATTTCACCAGATTTTTTCTCTTTAATAAGGAATTCAATGACAGCACGCTGTCGAAACGAATCATCGTTGTCGACCATTTTGTAAACATTGCCTGTGATCACGTGTTAGAAGCTAATGACGTCACAATATGTCAATACATAGTGTAAAGTCTGTAGATTATGATCACATAGTTGGTTTTTTTGTTACATTGTTGAAATTGGAATTATAGTAATGGGTTTCTCATGACTTTCAGGATGACCCTCTGGATATACAGACGAGAGTGTAGTTATACAAAAATAATTTAAATTAACTCTGTAAATAGTCACAAACTATTTTAGTGTAATATAATATAAGCTAGTCGGCGATGTATGAAATGGAAGGGGAAATGAACTGACCACCCTACCTCATTATCTCTGGTCTTGTCTCGTCATAAGAGGTGTCTTCTTGGTATCACTTTTGAGATTCAGACCTGTCTTCGGACACTTGATTAGACAACAAACTATTTTAACTAATCCAGTGTTAGACAGTTTATTTAAGTTTCCATATGCTTATCTGGCAATAATAAGGGTTCGTAGTTTACACATGAAAGACAAGATGTTGATGATCGTATCTCCTTAAGGGGACACAGAATCTCCTATCTTGACAGTGGTAAATTATTCATAGTGTTTTATATAGAACTGACACATTTCTTTCTTTCTTTCTTTCTTTCTTTATTTCGAAACGAATATGCTAGTTACAAGTTGTTATAGGCCTACCTCAAATGTAGAATATCTTTGGGAGATTACTAACCTCTATATCAAATGTTGAAAATGTCCTCCATCCTGCGTAAGGCATAACTCAACACGTCCTTCCCAGGGGCGTATTTAGGCCTAGGCTGACTAGGCAGCTGTCTAGGGCAGCAGATTTGAGGGGGCTGCTTTTAAGCTATTACTGTTAATTTTTCTATATATTTTTTAAATTTTATTCGTAACTCTTTAAAAGAGTACATGAACTTACACGCACAATGAAAATGATATGAAGAACATTGGCAACAATCAGTTCAAATTTAATCGACGGTCTGCCAACGGAAAAAGGACAGTTTTTCAATAATAGTGTCACAATGCGATCATAGCACTTTTTTTTTTCAATGTTATGCTCTCTCACCGTGAGAGTCTCACGTGATAACATTAAAGAACTTACTGGCATTATATTACGATACGTTAGGAAGGCATATCTCGTTGCTTGCAATTAGAGTTGAGCTTAAACGATATTTTCAAGTATCTGTGACAACTGTGACTGTGACAATTAAATATCTGTGATTTTGTCACACCGATATTTTATATCGCTAAGTAAGCACAATATGCATGAATTATACCGATATTTTGTCACACCGATAAAAATTAACAGGAAATATTGAAGAGCAGTGCAATGTGAATACGATTTCTCTATACACGCCACACTTCAGTGGTTTATATGGGAAAATCCAACAAATAAATTATGTACATGTACCATTAACAAATAAATACTAATCTAACTGAACAGTAACATGTAAAAAGTTAACCTTATATACCAAGAGGTTATATCGTAGTTGATTGTAGATATGGAATCAGTTGATAATTTTAATGTAGTTGGGTACGGAGAAATTGAGGTTATGTGATTATCCTAATCGTTTTAAAAATTGATCCTTTTTATTGTATATAATATAATCGATAAATTATTTTAAGTCGTGCATTAACATAATATTGAGTCAGAATAAAAATTAACGAAACATAGAAAAAACAATAGAAAATAATTACAGAACAAGACAGTTGTTCAGACAGGATATTACACAAGATAAAGTATTGGTAACCAATGGTATTATTATTATTATTATTATTATTATTATTATTATTATTATTATTATTATTATTATTATTATTTAAATCGTGTAATCACTATATCATTTATAATAAGATGGTGAAACTAGCGCTGAAGTAGTTTCGGCAATTTCGGATGTGAAAATCATTGCATTTATAAGGAATTTTTTTGTGGAGAGACAGTTCCTCGGGTTAAACTAGCGCTGAGGTAGTTTCGGTGATTTCGGAAGTGAAAATCGTTGAATTTGATTGTTTGTGGAGATGCAGTTGATCGTATATCCAAGGCATAACAAAGCCTAAACTAACCAAACCTAACCTGTCACAGATTCGTATATGCAAGGTGTATAAGGGGAATACGAAGGAAACTACCTCAAGGTTAGTTTAGCCAAATAAGTTTTATCTCGTTCGGTTTTAATTCTATAGGTGCTGTTGTCGGCTTGTGAGAAATGCTTCAAAAGTTCGGAAGAGCATAACGTTCAGTGTCACGGAGTGAACTAACATGATTTACGTTTGATACCCCTTATTTTCAAATGTAATTAATTATCCCATTTATGTGTAAGTGTAGGTCTATTTTAAAAGTGTGCAAGGGCAATGAGAACGATTTGTTGGAACAGTGTCTGCTAGATGTCAGATCTTTTTGGAATTTATAAAATTGACAATTTTTGCTAACTACCCCATATTATTATATTTAAAAGTTGAAAATTACTTGCAAGTTGATGATTTTAACAATATCTAGATAAATATCACTAAATATCAAGTTTAGAACATTGATTAGACCTATTTGGGTGAAATAACACCCCACACGAGTACCAATGTTAGGAAGCACTGTGCGATTTCCTAAGAGTTAATAACCATAAACAACATACCGGTAATGAACTTATTACAAATAATTTTATTTTAAGTTTAATTATTTTAATTAATACTACCCTGCACTGTTCGTGTTAGAGCTATACATTAAAACTGGATCATACATAAATGAGAGAAGTACATGTAAAGTTATTAAAATAATGTAGGCTCCTGTAACTATTCTGTTTGTAATTAATAGTATAACTAAAAAAAATATTGTTACTGCGTAAAAATTGAGTGGAAAATCTTATACATTAATATATATTCACAGTAATATGAAAATGTGAAGCTCTCGGGGGAATATATAAAATATTTATAAAACATATATTCAGACTTAATATGAAAACAAAATGTCAGATTCATGATTATATTATTATAATGCCGCTAATAACTTTGCAACACATCATCACTTTGAAAAAAATAATATTGCATAAAATATCACGAAAAAATAATCAAATACCACCGCCCGATTGCTGTTATTGTCGCCAGATTGCTGTTATTGTATCATGCGCATGCGCAAACCCACGACGTAGAGGAGAAAATATCAGTCGCAGACGTTGCAACAGTCACAGAGTACTGAATACGGAGCAGATTTCGATAGCGATATTTTGTCACAGATATTTCGCGTCATCAGTCACAGGTTTATCTGTGACAAAAAAATACCTGTGACAAAATATCGGTTTGTGAAATATCGGCCATCTCTACTTGAAATCATAAGCTTTGTGATGAGAGACGCCGCTAACTCTGTCATAAGAGTAGCCAGTAATATCCATTCAGAGTTCAGACTTCAATTCATAGAAAATACCGCCAGCCATGTAGCTAGAGTTGAGCTTAAACGATATTTCCAAGTATCTGTGACAACTGTGACTGTGACAAATAAATATCTGTGACTTTTATCTGTGATTTTGTCACACCGATATTTTATATCGATAAGTAAGCACAATGCATGAATTACACCGATATTTTGTCACACCGATAAAAATTAACAGGAAATATTGAAGAGCAGTGCAATGTGAATACGAATTCTCTATACACACCACACACCAGTGGTGTATATGGGAAAATCCAACAAATAAGTTATGTACATGTACCATTAACAAATAAATACTAATCTAATTCAACAGTAACATGTAAAATGTTAACATTATATACCAAGAGGTTATATCGTAGTTGATTGTAGATATGGAATCAGTTGAAAATTTTTTAATGTAGTTGGGTATGGAGAAATTGAGGTTATGTGATTATCCTAATCGTTTTAAAAATTGATCCTTTTTATTGTATATAATATAATGAATAAATTATTTTAAGTCTTGCATTAACATTATAATATTGAGTCAGAATAAAAATTAACGAAACATCAGTATTCGGAAAAACAATGGAAAATAATTACAAAACAAAACAGTTGTTCAGTCAGGATTTTACACAAGATAAAGTATTGGTAACCAATGGTATTATTATTATTTAAATCGTGTAATCACTATATCATTTATAATAAGATGGTGAAACTAGCGCTGAAGTAGTTTCGGCGATTTCGGATGTGAAAATCGTTGCATTTATAAGTTTTTTTTTTTTTTTTTTTTGAGAGACAGTTCCTCGGGTAAACTAGCGCTCAGGTAGTTTCGGTGATTTCGGAAGTGAAAATCGTTGAATTTGATTTTTTGTGGAGATGCAGTTGATCGTATATCCAAAGCATAACAAAGCCTAAACTAACAAAACCTAACCTGTCACAGATTCGTATATGCAAGGTGTATATGCGGAGTATGAAGGGAACCACCTCAACGCTAGTTTAGTCGTTGATCGTATATGTTTAGGCATAATAAAAGCTTAAACCAACCAAACCTGACGTGTCACAGATTCGTATATGCAGGGTGTATAAGGGGAATACGAAGGAAACTACCTCAAGATTAGTTTAGCGAAATAAGTTGCCCATCATATTAGCCAGTTTTGTCTCGTTCGGTTTTAATTGAGTGGAAAACACTTACACATTAATATAAATTAACAGTAATATGAAAATGTGAAGATCTCGGGGGAATACATAAAATATTTATAAAACATATATACAGACTAAAATATGAAAACAAAATATCAAATTCATGATTATATTATTATAATGCCGCTAATAACTTTGCAACACATCATCACTTTGAAAAAAAATAATATTGAACAAAATATCACGAAAAAATAATCAAATACCACCGCCCGATTGCTGTTATTGTATCATGCGCATGCGCAAACCCACGACGTAGAGGAGAAAATATCAGTCACAGACGTTGCAACGGTGACAGAGTACTGAATACGGAGCAGATTTCGATAGCGATATTTTGTCACAGATATTTCGCGTCATCACTCACAGGTTTATCTGTGACAAAAAAATACCTGTGACAAAATTCGGTTTGTGAAATATCGGCCATCGCTACATGTAGCGGTCGGACTCTTGGCAGTTCAATTTAATTTGAAACGGTAAAGAGTGCAGTTGTTTTGTACCTATGTGATTTATTTTTTAATATTCATTATAATGAGTGACAGCCTGAAAAAGCTAAGTGGTTCTCAATACTGGAAACACCTCTGATTGAGGTTCTGGCTGATATGTACATCTATTATATCAGGTAGTACATCTCACTTGACGATATATCAGAGGAAGAACTGCATCTGAAATCTGAACTGTATTCTTTAAGTTTTCAGCTTTCTGAATTAAATAGAAGCTGAGAAAAATTCAATCCCAGTGGGGGATATGTTGACAAACAGCGCAACAATTGCTGTATCTATTTCAATAAATCTTTTCATGCAATTGCACTTTTTTGCGTAAAGGGCCCCAAGGAAAATCACTTTCTGGACGACTTCGTAATTGCAGTCGAGTGGCCAAAATTTGTTTAAGCACTTCTTTTGGCATTATTAACATGGTGAAAGAAAAAAAATCACTTTTTTGTCTGCTCCCATCAGAATGTTTGCTGCTACGATGTACGGATGTATTATAACACCAATTTTTCTAATTCTTCCTCCAGTAAAATAATACTCCTTCGAATGTATAATAGTTACATAGACTAAAATGGCTCCATTCTTGGAATTACTTTAGTTACCTACTGGCCTATAATGAAAAACGTCGGCTTACAGGCAACACATCAAATCATAGATATCACTCCTGAGAAAAAGACGTACCTAATGTGCAGCATGTATATACACTTAGAATTGGAAAATAGAGACTTTTAACATAGTAATAATTATAAATTGGAAACTTACCACTGCAATTTCACCTAAATTGCAATCTTAATTATTGTTTTTAAATAGTTGCAAAAATTAAGTAAAGTCTACTACTCCACGAAACTTATTGCATTCCTGATACAAGTAACATTAAGGAAGCCGTGAAAAAATCAACAAGATTCCAGATGCCGATCTTATTACTGCAATATGTTATATAAATAATATTGTTAAAATATTAAAATGAAAAATAAATTATTACATAAACTTACAGTTTGTTTTTTAAGTTCGCATTTATAGACTGGTGGAAAAAAAAGACAGACGTATATCACGGCCTGCTGGAGTATAGTAAACACAGAAAACATTTTATAGCAACAATGTTGAAGAAAGATATTTTGGTTTTCCGAAGTTGCCGTCATTAAACAGAAACCAAGATGGAGATTTCATTGCAACTAATTAGAAATTCGTCTTTCAGGTATGTAATAAACGATCTTCGCACAAAATAATGTAAAATACACGAGCGGTATGTTTGTTTTCATGTTCTCGGAAATTAAAAAAGCTCAACTACGTTTCGCTTTTTCAATCTTTTCCTCGACAATGAAAACGTCAACATACCGCTCTTGTAACGTATATTACTATTGAGATTCAGTTTTGTCAAGAACAAACAAACATCTTTTTCTCAGAAGTAATATTTTTGACTTGATGTGTTTCGCTTGTAAATCGACGAAATTATTTCATACATTATTAAATTAAAAACGTGATTCAGAGTTACCGTGTCTAATCCCATGCTCTGCAGGCATTAGATTACTTATTTTTGTTATTGTATTGTATACTGTAATTTGTTTGTGAAAAAAACATGCACAGATATATTTATGTAGTATTCGTCCTTTCCCATTTAGTGTGAACGGCATAGTGAGGATCTCGTAAGAGCAGTTCCTAAAAGGCTAATTTGGTCGTCTCTTCAGTGTTGCCAACTAATACCAGATATTACCAAAGAGGGTAAAATCACAAGGACATTTACAATAATAATAGTAATAATAATAATAATAATAATAATAATAATAATAATATACTATTAACAATAACGATGTCTTGCTTATTTACTTACTTACTATATCTCATCTTTATGTTGGGGGATGTTTTCTAAATGGTTCAATTATTTCCACCTGGCCTCCCGCACATTATGTTGGAAATTAGTAGATTAATATGATCTAATATTAAAATGTATTTTGTCTGACAACCTAAAATTCATTGCTTTGACTAAACAGTTTACGATTCGCGAGACCTAACCTAAAAATGTATTTTGTTTCATCACATTGAAATTATTAGTACAAACTCCGAAAACCGAATGCCATTTTAAAATGTGTGTTTAAGAATACTTACATACTCCTAATAATTTTGCTTTTTTAGTTATAATTGCTGTCTCCGTGCGCATTTTCTGTCGATCACCCAAGTGCATGTATCACATCACATGTTATATTTATTTACACTTATCTGACTGTAATCTTGAATTGTAACCACAACGCAACACATAAAGTAACTATTATGTATTAATATAATTCTGATATTAATTAATTATTAGTATGTTCAAATTTCTCTAGCTTCCAGTAATCGGCTCAGAAATCTAAAACAATTTGAATTTTCATAATTTCCACTACCGACAACAGCTGTTCCTGGTGCCAACATAACAGTTAGAAAATCACTACCAATTGTAGTATTTCTCAGTATCGAAATTCGAAACAAAGTTGAAAAAGGAAAATTCAGTCTTCAAACTAGAAAAAACAATCCACTAGCATATGTAGTAATGGGGGGAAAATGGTTAGGTTTCACCCTTATAGTATTAAGTAAGCTGATCCTGACTATACTTTGGGAACAGCGTGTGCAGGGAAAGCTCTATACACTTCACTGCCATCTGCCGGCCGGCACGTGGAAGTGTCGCGGCGCCTGGGTTAGCCTCGGTGCTTATATGAAATCGATTCACTTACAATTGCTGCTGCCATATAATGACGCGAAAATTATACAGTGTTACAAGAGGATATTATTGTTATACTATTCATAAAGAATATTATTCATCTTAAAAAACAATTTTTTCCCGTAGCAAGCAGTTGGGATAGAGATTTTTACTGTATGTAGTGTCTCGCTCTTCCCGCTAGATGTCGCAACGAGCCTTGTAGTAGTTCCAAGCGTTCACGCTAGGTGGCAGGTATATAGTCTTGATGAACTGTATTTGTTTTCCTAAGAGTCGTCAATAGGAACGAATGGTTGCATTTTGAATTCATTGTATATATATTAAAAAAGAACGAAGCAGATCTGGAGTTCCGATAAATTATGAGGTGTGTTGTATGACATACAATGTTCCATTCGGTAGCTTGCAGATTGAATTTCGTTTCATTTTGCTTTCCATCATCATCGTGCTTTCATTTTCAGATCAGTTTATTTAAACACTGGAATAAGGATAACAAAAACTGTCTTCATTAGTTTCATTTTTGTTAAAACGGTGTTGTGTATCTACATGAATACGGTGCTTCGATTGTGAAGAATTTCTCTTTTAGTAAATTGCTTGTCTATCTCAATTGAAATTATTCCTGCCTAAACGATTTCACCTGAATAGTTACATTAAGCAATGCAGGAACACTCCAGTTCTCATTTGTAATTATTATTATTATTATTATTATTATTATTATTATTATTATTATTATTATCATCATCATCACCATCATCATCATCAACAACACCAAGATAGGCCATTTGGCCTGTTTCGTCTCAGAAGTTGTCTTCCCAACGACGCCTAGGTCTGCCGATATCACGCACCCTTGTTGGGCGATATTGCAGAACCTGTTTTATTAATCTTTCATCCGGCATCCGGGATATATGTTCCTTCCACTGAACTTGATTTTCTTCAATTCTCTTATTCAAACAAAAAATATTCAGGTGTGCTCTTATATCTTCACTTCTAATGTGATCTCTAAGAGTACAGCCAGCGACATATCTTAAGAATCTCATTTCAGCTGTCTCTATTATTCTTTTGTCACTTCTGTTCATGGCCCAAGTCTCAGCTCCATAAGCCAATACTGGTACTGCCATTGTTTTATAAAATTTTAAAACCGTGTCTCTTCGTGTTTTGTTTTTTAGTGTTCGTTTTATGGTGCCACATATACTTTGAAATTTATGCACCTTTTGTTTGTATTATTATTATTATTATTATTATTATTATTATTATCATTATTATTATTATTAAACTACAGACATTTGCATTGTCTTCTCTGGATAATCACAGTTCAGGAAGAGGACGTAAACTGTTCATGTCTTCCATATTTACAAACTTTTGCACAATGTGTCACTTTGTTTCAAGAATTTAGATCTTTGATTTTAAATAGCAGGCTTTTGCGAGTTGTATTTCTTGTATGTAGTTAGTGGGGACACGGTCTACCACACTGTCCTTATTTTCATTGTTATTATTATTATTATTATTATTATTATTATTATTATTATTATTATTATTATTAAACTACAGACATTTGCATAGTCTTCTCTGGATAATCACAGTTCAGGAAGAGGACGTAAACTGTTCATGTCTTCCATATTTACAAACTTTTGCACAATGTGTCACTTTGTTTCAAGAATTTAGATCTTTGATTTTAAATAGCAGGCTTTTGCGAGTTGTATTTCTTGTATGTAGTTAGCGGGGACAGGTCTACCACACTGTCCTTATTTTCATTGTTATTATTATTATTATTATTATTATTATTATTATTATTATTATTTCATTTACACGTAAAGATGAAGTATTTCATATCGCCATGCTTAATTGAAAGGGCATAAAATATTGATATAATACAGTTTACAACTCTAACGGAAAGTATCAAATAAAGGGGCCAATACTGTAACTAAATAACTGTAAATATAATTTTTTGAGATAATTATGAAATAGCTTTTGTGCATCGAACCTATTGTCTCCATGTGTAGTAATGTTGTGTAGCAGATTTCTGAAATGAATTATTTAGCTTTAGGAACCATAGTGGATCTCTAAGCCTACTTCTTAAATAACCCACTTAAGTAGGTAACTCAAATATCGAGTTACCTACTTATAGTATTAGATCCTTGTCACTGTGGTCTAGTGGCTAGGGCGCTGGACTTATGATCTTATAGATCCAAGTTCGATCCCCCGTGTACCTCCGATTTATAACTTATGTTGGGCAAAGCCGCGGTCCAGGTGACACAGGGATTTTCACCAGGGAACTCCTGTTACCCTGGAATCCCAACAAATCTTTATAATCATTTCTTCTCATTGCGGATGTAGCGTAGACTAGCCTCCTGTGGCGCACCCCGGAAAACGACTCTGTGCGTAAATTGATCTACAAACTGGCATTATATGGATGAGTGACGTAAAATCAAGTACCCGCCATTAGTAAAAAAAAAAAAGAATTAAACCCGCGAAATCATAGTATATTTTTCATATTATTATTTTTAACTAGCTGAGCGCTCTCATTACGAAACATTTAGTCTGTTTCTCCTGCATAAAGGACATGTTGTGACTTCTGCGGTTAAAGTTTCGCGCTGCAAGCCTGATGGTTGCTGGGCTCGATTTCTGATGAGATCATTGTTTTTACCTATTTTATCTAATTCTTTCGGCCGCACTATGACCACGGTCTTGTACAGGGACATCATTTTATTTTTACTAACAATTTTAATATTAACTTGCCTATACCTCTGGATCAACGCCGTTTGCTATCCCCTTCCACGACTGGAGTTCGATGATACTGGCGTAATATACAAACAAATCACTTTACTAGGTATAGGAGGGAAGAAAAGTAGTTCATCCATTTACGTAAACTAGGAAATATCGCGATTTTGAGTTTGATAATTTTCATTGGGTTTTTGTTTAATAAAAATACAGTACAGTATTAACAATGAGTGTTTTTACTCACGAACTGAGCTGTCCATGTGGACGTATTCATTATGCAGTGTATATTATACTGTCTACAGCACATTAGCGCACAATATAGAGAATGAAGTTAAATTGAAAAATAATCATAATATGGATATTTAAACACATTTTTTAAAATGCTGGTCGTTCATTTCGATAAAGGCTTCAGTTCTTTTGTGCATATTATCGCACTATAGACTATTGTACCTAATCCCAATTACCAGTTTCGTCCTTCGTACTAGTAACTCATGTTGAAATAATTCTATACCTACTCTATAAAAGAGTACCTTACGTACTGTAAATTCAATCTTCACTTCCGTCCTATCCGAAAAGATAAAATTACTCAGACATGCTATCTACTGTCCGTCCAAGTAGTTATGTCGTAGGGTCGTAGAAAGGGGGAGAAATCACGTGACAGTTAATTACTTAACGAGGCCCTATTATTTAAGTTATTTTAAACAGATGTATAAAATTACGTAGACGTCCAATTTCTAATAGAAGTTAATGTTCTCAGAAAACAGCTAAGACAGCCCAGTCAATAGCTGGCGAATAAAAGCTGGTGGGGGAAACCGGGATACGACGTAGGCAAATGGACGACAGTACCTGTGCGAAAATGATTCAATATTGAAAGCTCTTTCTTCACTGGAAAACGCGAACATATTTTTGGAACGTACTGTTTACTATGACCGTAAGGCTACTATGACTGTGTATGCGGCCTTGGATCTGTGTGCAGGACGGTTGAACTTCATTAGTAGAAGGGGTGGGAGTGAAGTACATTAAAAAACTCAGGTACAATAAAAATTGAAGTAAAAATAAAATGATGTCCCTGTATATACAGTCACGAAGCTTGAGTTGTGAAGGTGCTAGGAACATTAGACTGTGCAGGTAATATTTCGCATTGTCTGTAATGAGGCGATATTAGCGATCCTAGTGGTTAGCAACTATCTATGGATGCATATTTACTACATATTGAGCTTCGTGACTGTATATACTAGACTGTGCTATGACCGTGATATTTAATCAGCCTCTCACAGAAATGAGTATGTGCCTACCAGGGATTTTTATGTGGAGGTAAAGATGGCGAGTTAGTACTACTGACTTCCCTACTGCTATTAATGTCTGTGATCTATACAGGTGGAAGCCTTAACCTCCCGCTGGCCTGTGAACCTACATTGCTTCGAATATGGATAACTTTACTTTTCTCCTGACAAGCTTCAACGTCATTGATTTTTTGAGGTAATGGAAATTTTAAGCTTGTCAGCGTCATTGCTGGTAATTTTCCAGTTCTCCCTCCATTGAAATCAGGTGCTGTTGTGCAAGAATGCGCATAGCGGAGTAATATTCCGCACAGTATGTAACAATCTTATTATCATTGTCTTCTGTTCTTATTTCACTAATTAAATTCCTCATCTTTCTTATTTTATTGTTTCTCTTTATTTCCATATTTTCTATTCCTGGCTTCTCCATAATTCCTTCTTTATCTCAGTCTTCTTTTCTGCTCTTTCAATTTCCTTAACCTTTTTCCTTGTTACATTTTCTCTATTCCCAGCCATCTTTTCTTATTTAATCCATCATTTCCTTGTCTCTATTTCTTCTTCTTTTTTGTTTCCTCTTTTCCTTTAAGGTCTATATCATTCCTTTTTCCTTCTATTTTTTTATTCATCATATTTTTCTCTTTTTCTCTACTTCTTTTTGTCCTTTTCCTTCTCATTTTCTCATTTTTTCCTTATCTAGTTCTCCTTTCATTCTTACTGAATTTGGTATTCCCAAGAAACTAGTTCGATTAATTGAAATGTATCTCAGTGAAACATACAGCAGAGTCCGTATAGGCCAACTTCTATCTGATGCTTTTCCAGTTCACTGCGGGCTAAAGCATGGAGATGCACTATCACCTTTACTTTTTAACTTCGCTCTAGAATATGCCATTAGGAAAGATCAGGATAACAGAGAGGGTTTGGAATTGAACGGGTTACATCAGCTTCTTCTCTATGCGGACGACGTGAATATGTTAGGAGAAAATCCACAAACGATTAGGGAACACACCGAAATTTTACTTGAAGCAAGTAAAGCGATAGGTTTGAAAGTAAATCCCGAAAAGACAAAGTATATGATTATGTCTCGTGACCAGCATTCTTTACGAAATCGAAATATAAAAATTGGAGATTTATCCTTCGAAGAGGTGGAGAAATTCAGATATCTTGGAGCAACAGTAACAAATATGAATGACACTCGGGAGAAAATTAAACGCAGAGTAAATAGGAAATACCTGTTATTATTCGGTTGAGAAGCTTTTATCATGTAATATACTGTCAAAAAATCTGAAAGTTAGAATTTATTAAACAGTTAGGCCTATATTACCGGTTGTTCTGTATGGTTGTAAAACTTGGACTCTTATTTTGAGAGAGGAACAGGGATTAAGGGTGTTTGAGAATAAGGTTCTTAGGAAAATATTTGGGGCTGAAAGGATGAAGTTACAGGAGAATGGAGAAAGTTACACAACGCAGAACTGCACGCTTTGTATTCTTCACCTGACATAATTAGGAACATTAAATCCAGATGTTTGAGATGGGCAGGGCATGTGGCACGTATGTGCGAATCCAGAAATGCTTATAGAATGTTAGTTGGGAGGCCGAAGGGAAAAAGACCTCTGGGGAGGCCGAGACGTAGATGGGAAGATAATATTAAAATGTATTTGAGGGAGGTGGGATATGATGATAGAGACTGGATTAATCTTGCTCAGGATAGGGGCCGATGGCGGGCTTATGTGAGGGCGGCAATGAACCTCCGGGTTCCTTAAAAGCCATTTATAAGTAAGTAAGTAAGTAAATTCAAGTTAGATCCTCGGCCAGATCGTAGTGGAGTCGTGGTGGACAAACCATATGTTGCGTTCCCGTTTCCATCTGTCATTCCACCAACAACCTCCCCCGTCCACTTATGTTATCAATCATCTGCAGTAGTTGAAAATAGCCTGGGGTGATTTCTTTAGTGCGTTTTCGATGCTGATATGGGAAGAGCTCTGGGACTTATTAGGTATTTCTCTCGGGTTCTCTGTCAGTCCTGAGTCTGAATGACTCCTCATCAGCACAATGGGCTAATGTAAGCCTAGGTCCATGAATCCGGCCCTCGCAAAGCCAAACCTTCACTGGTTCATAAAAGAAAAGGATCACCATGCCCACATCATAATTCATCTCCGTTGTTTCGCGTGACAAGTAAATCCCCATTCTGTCTATATAAATGTATTGTCACAGTGTGCAGAAAAACCCCCTAATTCCGTATCTCTCGGAAAGGATGACTCGTGACGGAATTCTTTCCGGTTCTACGTCCTGCATGTCGACTTACTTGTTTACTTATGCCATTGTTCATTCACAGAGGGCATAGGCCATGGAGTTAATATAATATATACTTACTCTATGGTGTAGACCCAGTTTTTGTATTGTCCAAATTTCACGAGAAGATCCCTGCGAGGGGAGCATGGTTCTTGCGGGGTAAGAGGAGAGATGAAGCCAGTAATTCAGCGTTCTTGAAGGAGCAGGTGGATGGGAGTGGTGCCATTGGCCGGCTGGGACAAGGAAGGCTCAGTCAATGGCCGGCCAGTTCCGTGTCGGGGGATAGGTTATAAGAGTGGGGGGAAAACTTGCATTCCTTGCTCGGAACTTCTCGTGAAATGCGGACATTCTTTACCCACTTATCAAGTTCGTATCTCAGTACAGTAGTATGGGTTGCCTTAAACTAGATAAGAAAAGAAATTTACATTCGCTTCTCTTTCTCTCCGAATTCTTGAACTTTTCTACTCCTTCGTACCTGTCGCCTCGCTTCACTTACCTTTCTTCCCACCATAATCTGAACACACGCTCTCGCCATGAAACAATACTAACAAAACCATCCCATCGCACTTCCTCATACTCATCCTCTTTCACAATAGCTCTGCCATGACTCTGGAATTCGCTACCTGCTAGCATCAGGGACTGTCGAAATAAAATTTAATTAAAACGTAAACTTACTATGCACTTGGTCAGTAATTGAGACTCGTTCAGACATGGTTTCTTGTAAATAGTTATCTCAATCTATCACAAATATTTCAATATCCGGTAATTTCATCATTATAAAATTTTGTTATTCTAGGTTTAATTTGTAATTCAGTAAATACGAAAATATTATTTGTTCTTAACTTCTGTGATAAGTCTAGCTTCCATTAATCAGGTAATCTTTTCGTACTTTCATTATCATTGTAATTGTAATTGCAATAGGGGCTTGTTAATGCGAACAGACTGGGGAAAGAGGCCCTTCGAAATAGTGAATCGTTCAAATTATCGGTTTTTTAACGAAAAAAAAGTAAAAAAAAAATATCTTTATAATGAAAAAAGAAACTCTTTCATTTTATATGTATTAACAGTACATATATGTATAGTAAAACGTGCCAAAACCTTCCTTAAGGGGAGTCTGTACACCAAATTTTGAAGAAAAACATTTTTAACATTTTTCGGTAGTTTAATATATGTAAAATGATAGTAGTATGATTTTATTTCTTCTAATTGTCAGCTTTTAGCCAGCCCTATCTTCAGCAGAAATAATTTCCAGTAATTTTTAATGCAAAAAAAAATATTATCAGTGTTTCTTGCCAACTGCTCAGTGGAATTTTAAATTTATTTAACCGGTTGTATACATAAAGGTATGTTACATATGCCCTGTTTTTTCTTCAATTCTATCTTTTATAACTTCTGAGAAAAGTACATACAAAATTGAGGAATTTAACATTGTATGATATGGAAGTACAGTATCCCATTAATATATAGTGTACTTCCTTACTACATATTTTTTTAACACTGTTGTTGAGCTTTTGTTGGAATGCACAATCTCGCACAGCAATATAATTTCATCACTATCTTTGCCCAATCAAGAGCTATGTTCAAAGCTTTCACTGCTTCCAAAGCAGATACTTTCACAGAATAGAAGTGGTAAGCACAATAAGCCTCAGCCTGCAGTGCAAGCCTTCGGGTTCCTCTTCCTTACAAAAGCAAGAAAAAAGTAAAATTGTCTGTATATTTTGTTACAAATTTACTTTATTTTACAATACCTTTATTAAATGATCATATTCTGATATACTGTACCAAGGTCAAGCTATAACGGGGGGAGAAGATAAATGATGTCCCACCATAATCTCCGTTATATCGGGATTCTATGGTTTTGCTTTGCCCCCCCCCCCCCAAGGAAACTGTTCTTTCTCCGCCTATGTTGTTGATATAAGCCTATATCATATATAGGCTACTCAGATTGCTCGGCGTTGTAGTTTTTGACGGTAACAACTTTTGTCAGGTTTACTATGCTGCCATCTAGTTGTTACATAAGAAGTCACTTCTATCTCCCATTTGAATTGCGTTAGCGACAGTACTGCCATCTCGTGTTCGTTTACGGCGGACGGGTGGCGATCCTGGCGGTTGTTCTTTTCAAAGTGCAACCGATTTTAACACAGTAATGAGCAATCTATATGTGATATGGGATATAAGTAACAGTATTGGTATGATACAGAATGTGCCAGTATTCTACAGAGTGGTGTTTGGTTGCAGGCGCCGGGCGTGGAGATGACCTGGGTGATCGCGGACCACGTGGCCGCGGCGGGCAGTCAGGAGCTGAGCGTGCACAAGGGGCAGCAGGTGGAGGTGCTGGAGCTCAACACGGCCACACCCGACTGGTGTCTCGTCCGCATGCCCACGTCGGGGTCCTCTGTCGACTCCCCGCCCGAAGGCCTCGTGCCTCTCGCCGTACTCAAACAGCCTCCACCGGGTCTCAAGACCTCCCCCTCCAGGCGGGCCACGACGGACCACGACTCTGGTGAGTAGAAGTTCTTTTTATCATTAGACCCCGGATTTTTATGTGGGCGTAATTATTAAATAAATGAACATAAAATGTGAAGTCTTGACCAAAATAATATATTTCGAGAAATTGGAATTACAGCCCCGTGAAATTGTAGCGGTGAAATATTTGGGAATCATTAAAAATCAGGTCGTCCTTTTTCCCTCTCCAGCCTCTCCTTCTCTCTTCCTTGTTTCATGTCTCTTTCTTTTTTTTTTTTCTTATGACTTTGCGGAGGGTAGTATTCGATCCGTTGATCTTCCTAACGAAACGCACGCACGCTTTTTGGTCACGCTTTAGACCTCTCGGCTACCGAGACGAGTTGGTGGTAGAGGGGAAAATGAATCTATTTTTGTTCAAGAGAACAGCCATAACGTATTGCAGAAATGCAATGTATGTCGTTGATATGTCTTAGTACGTATGTGGTTGTCTAATGCACATTAATTTGTTGTATTGTGATGTGTTGTAAAATATGAAATACGTGCGAGGTGGTAGGCAGTGATCCACCGAAGCGGGGCAGATAGTATAGAGAGAGAGAGAGAGAGAGAGAGCAGGCGAGCGAGGTGCCGAGCGGCGAGGGTGGGGATAACTTCCCCTACTGGCGTTCGCTGATTTACGATTTATCCGACCCTTATTTCGGAGATTAATATTGAGATAAAAATTTGACTAGACAGAATAATATTAACCCTGGACCGCTCACCCATTTTTGGACTCATTACTACTCACCTGTGTTATGTTGTCACCCAACGACTTTTCTCTCCTCCCCCCACTACAGGTAATTGAAACTTTTATTGTCTTTGAATAGCACAAGCTATTATTAGATTATTAGACAAAGCTACAGAAGAAAATGGAGTCATCTGGTGTGACGCGTCACCCCGGGAGGATTGTGGGGTTAAGAATCGATTTATTAGATTCTGCCCATCACTACTATTCATTGTCTTTAATTTTCTTTACCTATAGTGAGGATCACGTAAGAGCAGTTCCTAAAAAGCTAATTTGTCCGTCTCTTCAGTGTTGCCAACTAATACCAGATACCACCAAAGATAGTAAAATAAACAATGACATGTACAATAGTAATAATATACTATTAACAATAACGATGTCTTGCGTATTTCCTACATCTCATCTTTATGTTGGCAGGTATTTTCTGAGTGGTTCAATAATTTGTGAAAGAGTAGGCCTATATTTTCCTCCTGGATCTCTCGCACATTATATTGGAAATTAGTAGATTAATATAATCTAATATTAAAATGTGTTTTGTGTGCCAACATGAAATTCATTGCTATGACTAAACAGTTTACGATTCACGAGACATAACCTAAAAATGTATTTTGTTTCATCTTGTGAAATGATTAGTACAAATTCCGAAAACCGAATGACACATTAAAATGTATGTTTAAGAATACTTACTCCTAATAATTTTGCTATTTTAGTTATAATTGCTGTCTCCATGCGCATTTTCTATCGATCACCCAAGTGCATGTATCACACCACATGTTATATTTATTTACACTGATCCGACTATAATCTTGAATTGTAACCGCAACACAACACATAAAATAACTATTATGTATTAATATAATTCTGATATTAATTAATTATTAGTATGTTCGAATTTCATTAGCTTCCAGTAATCGGCTCAGAAATCTAGAACAATTTGAATTTTCATAATTTCCACTACCGACAACAGCTGTCCCTGTTGCCAACATAACAGTTATAAAATCACTACCAGTTGTAGTATTCCTCAGTATCGAAATTCGAAACGAAGTTGGCAAAAGAAAATTCAACTTTCAAACTACTAGCATATGTAGTATTGAAGGAAAAATGGTTAGGTTTCACCCTTAGGGTATTAAGTAAGCTCATTCGGACTGTAGGTAGATCGCAAAGATTTGCAATCAACATTAACGCGTTGTAGGCCTATGTACCGATATAGAAGATGCGAGTGTTACTTTTATTCTTTGTTAAAATTACGTATGAAATTAATATATTGGACTAGAGGTCTTAAGGAATATCGCTTCTTCTGATGTCATAAATCGCGCTCTTGCTTTGTAATCCATGTGGGTCGATGAGTCCGTGCTATCTACTGACCATCTCTCTTCTGTCTCCTGAGATAATACTGGAGTGTTTGTTCGGTAAATTAACCTGTCAGCCCTGTCTGAGTTCTTAGTTGACGAAGTATTGGCTTCCTCCATTTCACATCTCACTGTCTTCTCGTTCTGTTTTAATGGGTACATATACCTAGTGCTGGAATTTACTGGTGCAGGAAAATTATTTTCGCAAATTATTTGAAAAAAGAAATTTAGCCAATACTTTTCACCGATTCTCGTACATTTTCCCGAAAAATCGTTTTTCACAAATCAGATTTCCTGAATCCGAATTCCTGCCAGACAATTTCCCGATATCTTTTATGTATTAATGTTTAGGTGAGGGGTTTGGACTTTTTCAATTGCTGGTTGTCACAATCAAAAAATTAAGACAACGTTTCGAAGGGTGGTTCTCCCTTCACTTCAGGTGGAAGGAAGGAGAGAAAGGAAAAAAAAAAAACCTACTGTCGGGATTGTTACGTACAGCTATTCTGTATGACTGATCGATTGATTCCTGGCTTCGGTGGAGATTCTAATTAAGAAAAGCCCGAAGTCATTAGCAGTATGTTGGCACTAAACCAAACGGAATAAAAAAGATGGGCGTGAAGTGGCTAAAAAATTGATAAAAGACACACAAAAGGAGAGGGCGGGGAACTAAAAAAATGTGAACAAGTGTTATGATACCTCGATAGAAAATAAAAGAGGGTAAAAAAGGAAAAAACTAGTAACAAGGACATGATAAAAAAACTACTACTGCCACCTAGCAGTAGCAGACATTACTACTAACTACTAAGCTGCAACACTAGGTTGCGTTGTCTAAAGGTGGAGATGACCCCAGATGGTCTACGTGGTGTTGGTGACAGCATTCTTCCCCTTGTATTGAATATTTCTGATGTCTTGTTCAACTATGGGTAACCAAATATCCGGAAGAATTAAACTAGGTTGACTAATGGCACTGTCCGAAAAACTCATATGTGCGGCTTCCTTATATTTCCTCTGTGTCTGAACGCTCAGTTTTGATTGTGACAACCAGCAATGGAAAAAGTCCAAACCCCTCACCTAAACATTAATGATCCACCATTGCTTTCCAACTCCTCATTTAGATCAACATCTTTTATTTATATTTTCCCGAAGGTCAACCAACTTACGCTTACATTATATATTGAGGCATTATACAAACTGCACAAATTGACTCTCACAGGTAAGAACTTCAACAGAGATTTATTTCTACACTGCAGGCCTACTTAAATAATTTCGCATCATAAAGTTTACTGTTGTGAAAAATAATGTCCCTTCACTCCATACACAAATTTAGCCACAGTGCAGTTACAAAAAGGGAAAAGTGGGTAATTCCGGGAAAGTAGAAAGAAGTTCACAGTTGTACCACAGTCTAGTACCGTACATACAGTCACGAAGCTTGAGTTGTTGAGGGTACTAGGAACAATAGACTGTGCCGGTACTATTTCGCATTGTCTGTAATGAGGCGATAGTAGCGATCCTAGTGGTTAGCAACTATCTATTGATGCATGTTCCCTACGTATTGAGCTTCGTGACTGTATATACTAGACCAGGCTTGTCAATTGATGCCCACAGGAGCAAGCGCGCGCTTTAGAGCTCAGGAGAGCCTGAGCGCTTTACAGCGGAAAGGAAAGAGACAGACGAAAGCGGTAGTATATGCAGCTTGGTCCAGCTATATTCAGGGATGGCCAGCACTGATTCAATAGATAAAGGGAAGAGAACTTACTCAAACTGTATCCATGTTAATTTTTAGATTTGCCTGAGAAGTATAAGTGCATTATAAGAATGTAAGTTTTAATTTTAATGCTCATTTTTCACAAGTTTGATTTTTTTATTCAAAAGAAATATTTTCCCAACTTTTCGTATAGAAAAGTGAAATTTTCACGTATAGGCCTATTTATTTAGTAGCCTTATAGAATGTTTTCGTAAATCTAATATACCGTAAATACGTATTACTGAAGATAGTGTATTGAAAATTTTGAAAATATTCGCATGGAAATTGTTTGTAAGGAAATGAATTAAGAAAGCAACTACTGTTACGTGCCCATGTGTTGTAAAAATGTCAGCTCTATAGCTTCAGCAGATTTCGAGAAAATAATTTAATATTCTGATGATAGGAAGTTGCTCACAAATATCACCTTAAAAGCATAATGCGATAAGAGTTTTGTTATGTAATATTAGTTACACTTAAAACATATACAGTACCTAGGTAACTTTGCTTTGTACTGTAATATTGTTTTGATTAGTTTATTGATTACTTTTGTAAGGCTAAAGATACCATCAATATAAATTCCAACTTATCATGTCATACGCAATCTCTTTCTTTGGAATATCACTTTCTTTATGAATGATGAGTTTCATCCACTTAATACAGTATAATATTATCCTACTATGGAATTTAAGTGAATATTCCTTCTTAACTCTCTATTATGTTATCAAGATTTAAATCACAAGTTCAAAATTAAGAAATCATTGTTAGTACTTTTGTTTTACAGACAATATAGATAATATTAAACAGAAAGAAGCCATATAAAAATAACGACATAAAATTTCACGTTCTGTTTGAAGTTTGTGCACCACTATTTTCTTAATCCAACAGGTTGCTTATTCATATACACAACCCTTCCTCTTTCCATACTTAGCGCTTGCTGCCCGCGCACGACGTCAAGGTCAGAAAAATGCGCTTGCTTTGACATCACTGTACTAGACTGTGGTTGTACTGTACGAGGAAAATCCCCTGTCATTACACTTGCTAATGTTCCTTGTAAAACACAAGGGTTCAGTGAAACTCAACTCTAAACAGGTAGCAGAAATACACAATACAACAAAAGAATTGTCCAAGATAGAACTATAAGGAGTGTCCAGTTTAGAGGAATTGAGGGCCGTTCAACATAGATATATTGAACAAGTAATAGCGTAGAAATTTATACGGTTCCAAGAAAATATGTCCAATATAATGAGGTGTCTAACATACAGGGGTTTCACTGTACCAGTTTACAAAGATAAAATATTCTCTTATTACCGATCCAGCCCCAGTTCAGGCATTTACATGTCGATTCACAGTTCGATTCCTGGCAAGTTTCTTGTAGATCTCTGAGGCAGGGCATAGTTGCGCCCCACGGTCAGATAAAATGCAGCAGATAAAAAAGGGTCCCTGTTTTGTGGGCATAGTTGCGCCCCGTTCCCATCAGGTAGAGAAAAGGGCATGGCATAGTTGCGCCCCGATGAAATAGGTAGAGAAAAAGACACTACGGAAACTCGAGCCTCGTAATCAACCAACCTTATTGATTTCTTATGCGATTTAATATTCATTATCGATACCGTTAAAATGAACACCATGAAGTTGGCAGTATTTTATTAACAGTTTTTCTACTGTTTATGCAGTTATTATCGATAGCCTACCGTTAAAATGAACACCATGAAGTTGGCAGTACTTTATTAACTGTTTTTCCACTGTTTATGCAGTAATTATCAATAGTCTCCCATTAAAATGAACACCATATAGTTGGCAGTACTTTATTATACTGTTTTTCTACTGTTTATGCAGTGATTATCAATAGCAAACCGTTAAAATGAACACCATGAAGTTGGCAGTACTTTATTAACTCACATATTCAAATGAGTGAGCCGTTGGAATATGGGGGCTTAGCAGTCTTTGACATTTTATTAATGATTTTCACACCATCTGTGGCGTATAGTGAGGTTAATTTAAAATGAATGTTAAGTTTAGTGAAAAGGATAAAGAGTTAATAATTCACAATGGTTCTAAGTTTCAATTTTCGAAACCCTGTACCGTAGGATTAAGATATTGATGTGCAAACAAAAAATGCAGTTCATTTATTGTGTGTGATCGATAAAGAAGTGTTATTTTAAGTAGTAAAATTGATCATATGCTAGGCCTACCTTATTTCAATGCAGCTATCACTGTAATATTTGTAAGTAATTTGTTTATATTATGACAATCACTTTCGTGTGTACTATGCCCATCAGGGCGCAACTATGCCATGTCCATTCTGCTACCTGATTTCTTCGGGGCGCAATTATGCCATGCCTAGGCCTCGCAATTGACCGCGGGGCGCAACTATGCCATGGACTAAGCCGAGAGATACATTTTTTCTAAATATTTGTGTCCTGTGTCATTCTCAATCACCGCAACTCCCATGTGGCTACATCGTGTGACTGTAACATCCTCTGACGTTAAAAGAGGCGTAAACAATAAACTGCAGTAATTGTTTGTGTGGTTGTTTCCTTGACGCGCTGCACCACAGCCGACATCGCCGTGTCCCTAATAATAGCCGCTCTGTGAATGTTTCCTGTCGTCGAATTCCTCGCGTCGACAGGCACTTGTTGGCCGGCATAACAGCTGACTGACCTCATTTTTCTCGTTCCAATTAAAAGGACCAAGAATAACGCTTTGATTCTTTCCTCCACTTGATTCTCGCACGCGCTACCCGCTGTTCGATTTCATAGCTCTTGCTTTGTTATTCCAAGTACTCGTATAGCAATTAAAATTAATAAAAGTAAACGGCATTTATTCTTTAATTATACACACTACGGTTCAATTAAAATAAACACTAAATTAAATAACTTTAAAATTATCATGATTACATTATTACCCCGTGATTAGAAAAGGATGATGTAAAACTGAAAAGCTGTTGCGAGAGTTGCAACAATGAGAAGCAAAGGTAGAAAAAGATTATTAGGTTTGAATTCGCACGAACGGGAACCATTGTGGCAGTCACACCACATTTTCACTTGGATGTTCCGACAGTATCTGGGTGACATCCTATCACAACGTTGGATCGGGCGTGCAGCACACAATTCACTAATATTGAACTGTCCTTCGCGATCGCCAGACCTAACACCCTACGACTTCTTTCCTTTTTGGGGGGGTACATTAAAGACTCCGTATATGTTCCCCCTTGGCCAACTAGCCTGAATAACCTGAGACGAATCGAAGCTACGAGTCTGGACAGAACTAGAGTACCATCTCGACTTGTGTCGTGCCACCAACGAGGAAAATATTGAACACTTGTAGTGCAGGTAAAAAAATTGGGCAGTTATTGTGATGTTTCGAACCAATAAAGTTGTTTTTAGTTTGTTCACTTTTGAATAAATCAATATTACTTTTGTACCATCCTTTTTGAATCAGGGTATATTATTATTATTATTATTATTATTATTATTATTATTATTATTATTATTATTATTATTATTATTATTGTCGTTTTGAAAACTCCTTCAAAAGTTATTATGAGTAAATATTGTAAAGAAGAACTATTTTTAAACTAATTCTACAAGGTTGTCTTTCAACATTGGTCTTCTGTCCTTCTTGAATATCAAGATTAGTCTCCAATATGAATTGCAATGAACAAAGAAACAACTTCCAAAAATATTCGTATTTTAGGACACGGGAATCGACAAGGTGATTCCCTCAGTCTCTTATTATCTAATTTAATAATGGACAAAATTATATATATTATGAGAGATTTACGAGGTTATTTGATGGGAAATAAAAATTTTAATATAATATCTTATGCTGTTGATGTGGTACTGATGGCTACTACTGAAGATGATTTACAGCGATTGCTATATAATTTTGTAAAGAATGCAGAGAAATATGATATGAAGGTATCTACAGAAAAAAGTAAAAGTATGTATGTCTCAAAAGAACCAATAAGATGTAAACTGGAAATAGGAAAAAAATGATCGAACAAGTGATGAGTTTTAGATACTTCGGAGTGGATATAACGAGTTATCGCCATATAATAAATGAAATAAAATATCAAACACAAAAAGCAGTTAGAATCTCAGGATGTCTACGTGATGTGGTCTGGAAAAATAAATACCTTAATATAGAAAGTAGAATAAAAATATATAAAACAGCAGTTAGACAAATTCTAACATATGGTACAGAAACTAGAGCAGAAACTAGTAAAACCAAACAACGTATGAGGACAACAGAAATGAACACTCTAAGAACAATACTAGGAAAAACAAGATTAGGTAAAGTAAAAAATGAAACAGTCCGACAAGAATTGTGATATAATGGATGTGATTAAATTCACAAAAGCAAGAAGACGAGAATGGAATTTCCATGTAGAACGAGCAGAAAGAAATAGATTGATCAGAGCAGCCAGAGATTTTATACCACGCGGGAGGAGGACAAGAGGTCGCCCAAAGAAGAGATGGAAAGAAGGATGTCTGTCATCTCCGTCAGATCAAGCGTGAAGACAAACAAGCGAAAGCTTAAACAAAAGAAGAAGAAGAAGAAGAAGAAGAAGTAATCGACAATAAAATTATCATCATACGACTAAGCGACTGCAATTTGTTGCATGGTCATTTGATGCGAAATTAAGATGTAGAATAAGGTCGTTAGTCACTTGATGCAAATATATATATATATATATATATATATATATATATATATATATATATATATATATATATATATATTTGATTTATTGCCCCATGTACTGGCTAAAGGATTAAACTCTTTATAAAAAATTGTTCCTGCTTTCTATGTCAACATAATATGACGGAAAATTAGTTTTGATCAAACACCAATTTACTAATCGTAAAGATTAAGCTTTACTCAGTCGCGGCTCGTGGTTTTAAAATTGAGGAAGGCTCTAGGCTGAAATGGCAAATTTTCAAGGTCTCGAGCATGAGTATTTGTTTATTTATTTCTATTTGTTTATTCGCGTATTTCCATAACTGGAAATTTTCAAAAATAAGTTATTATTATTATTATTATTATTATTATTATTATTATTATTTTTATTACTGTTATTTTATATATATATATATATATATATATATATATATATATAACGGGCACCTGACTTACCTTCATTCATTTGCTTGTAGACGAAATCGGCCCTTCTCTCTTTCGATATATCGATATATATATCACACACAATTCATTGTTCTCAAATAAACACTCACAAAAGGTTCTCACAATCACATAAAATACTGATACTCGTATTACGAAGCAAACCAAAACTAATTCGCACGTTAGAATTTCCGTTGTGTTGTTTTCCCTTCCCTGACGGAGGTTTGAGAAGTTTCACTTTATGGGATACTAGGGATACCATTTTTGTGTCAACGAATAACTAAACGACTTCTTCATCTTATCATCGCAATGTTATCCTAAAATACCAATTAGGCCTATGACCTACCGTAAAATGAATGATAGAGCAGACACGTAATCTCAAGAATGGAGTGGCAGACATTGTTTCTTTTCTCTTCTCCAGGAGAGATTTTTAAAACTCAGAGCTAGAAAATGTTCCCCGTCCTGTTTCTATTGTGCTGAAGGGTTGAGCCTTTATTACTTATAACCTATCTCAAAAACATCTGTTGGTACCAACAGTACCAAACATATTGACCGTTATTAACGAATGAGGCGAGTAAAATTTTCTATGTTTCTCCTCTATTGAAAATCTTTATTCTACTATTAAACACAAACAAATGTCAAGATTTTTGTAAGGGATTTTTATAGGGGCGGCTCCGCCTAAGAGCGTTTAACTACGAGCCGCTACTGGTTTTACTATAGGCAGCATTGATATCACATTTAGCAGACGAAAAGTCATTCTCAAATCAGAAGTCCATGTCCAAACCAATCCCCAAAAAGTGAGCATAAATTTATAGATGTTAACATATTTTGACTTCGACGTTCAGTTATGTCTTGTGGATGTAGTAACTGCTTTGTGAAATCCACATTATTTTGTCGTGGAATTTCACATCGCTGTAGTTTTATGGCGCAGTCATTGCGAAGCACTTGCGAACTTTCGAGCTGTTTACATTGACATTCAATCTCTCTATGTAATAAACGTCTTCAAGTGCAGAATGAATCGTAGCATGACTTGCCGCTCAAGACGCAGTTGAGTTACGGAGATGGCAAACAATAAAACTAAGTTTAGATCTTTATTATATCGTAAGACGTCAGGTTTAATGGGTTTGTTACTTCTAATGTTTCGCGATGCTGTAATCGCCACATGTTAGCCACAACTGTTTTTGTCGGCGAATGACGATGTCGCCATAAAATGATACGTTGGCTAATAAATAACTGTGCCTGGTGTTCGAAATCTGAGAAAAACAAGACAAGAAAGAAAGGGGAGTATGTTGGCTTGCATAATATTCTTAGTCAGAGTTCTTCAGAAAGGTGTTCACTATAAAAAAAATAGCAAAATCGGTTGGAATTTATGGATTTTATTAAAGTTTTCACAGTAAGAGAAAAATCGGTTTTTGTTCTGCTGAAACGCGCGTTTTATTTTCAACAAATTTATGTTTCTCTGCGTCGAGCCATAAAATTTTTTGATAGATACTTGTAGATCAGGGATGTCGAACAGCGCTCTCAAACTGTGAAACGATTAATACTGTTTCCTACTGTAGCCGAGCTGAAACGACAGTCAGTCAGCTCGCTGTAGCAGTGTTTATCAACTCTGGCGGCTGGTATTGATATGGAACGACGATTCAATAGTGAGTGGACAGATAAATATTTATTTATCTTAAAGGACGGAAAGGCACATTGCTTAATATGTAGAAAAGAACTTGGATACATTAGCCATCATAATTATTCCACACGTCATGCTGAAGCTTATGGACCAGAAAAGTTATCCGGTTTCACTCGTGAAAAGGCTGTAGAAGAATTAAAATGAAGATTGAATTCAGAAAACCTTCCATCTTCATCGGGTATTAGTAGAATAAGCTTGGTTCGTGCTAGCTACACAATTTGTGAAATTAATGCAACGATTTCAAAGCCATTTACTGACGGAGAATTTGTGAAAGGGTGTCTCATAACTGTTTCAAAAGGGATATGTCCGGAATACGTTAATGATTTTAAATCTATGTTTGTCTCGTAATATTGTTGCAGAGCGCGTATCATAAATGGGAGATAACTTGGAGGAACAACTGATAGCAAGAATGAAAACTTTCACGTGTCACTCACTATAGCTCTTGATGAAAGTACCGACCGGAAAGATACGGCGCAGCTAGCTACAGTGTATTCATAAGGAGTGTCGACTCAGATTTTAATGTTCATGGAGATCTTGTAGATGTCATTTCACTACAGGATCGAACTCGAGGAGGAGATATTTTTGAATCTGTAACAAAAACTATGAACAAATTTCAAGTCACGCTAAAAGCAATTAAATTTATACATCAAAACAGTTTACGTTTCTGAACTTGAAGTTGCACTGCTACAACATATACAAAGAAAGTTGATATTTTAAACATGATATTAACAACATTATTATTATTATGATTTACCCATTCCCGTCACTAACGAACAACATTCATGGAATGATCCAGTAGATAAAAAACTCTATTATTATTGTTATTATTATTATTATTATTATTATTATCATTATTATCATAGTTCATCCTCATGTAGGCTATATTCTTTGTTTATCAGAGTTCATCAAGTGCAAATCTAAACTGAGTTCCTAATCAATTGGTAAGATATATAAAAGTTATCAAAGTACCAGCCGCCGCAGTTTCGCTTTTGTTTACTATCATTCGGCCGGTCTGCCTGCTACCTGTGTTCAACCGTTGCACGGTAAGGGAGGAGTGAAGGCTCTGCAGTTCACAGCTCGAGAGCGCTGTTCGACATCCCTGTTGTAGATAAACATGAATGTAGACTAACACTTTGGAATAAATTGGAAGAATGGGTTGGAATTTGTAATTTTTATTAAAGTTTTCATTTCTGAGAATCTCGCGAAACCTAAACTTTTACAATTTTGTTTCTTTGCGTTGAACCACGAAACCTATGATAGATACTCAGTAGTAATATATCGGAAAAGTAGACTCCTCGGAGACTGAAGCTATAGCGTTTACAGCTACGAATACAATAGTCTTGGATTCGATTTTCGGTAGCGAATCAAATATTTAACTTCATTATTGAAGGACCGAGTATGTCCTGGATCTTGTGGTCTATCTGTAGTCTGTTAACTTGTAAAAGTTATCTTGCGCTTTGTTGACCATGTGACTATAGACTTCCACTCTTTGTATAGCCGGAGCGTTCAGTTACTACCCAACCGATGTCAAATACGACGATCTCCAATGAAGAGACATTGATTATTGATTAGGCCTTCTCAGATGCCCCTTCAATCACAAGGAGCTGTAGAAGCTTGTTTCACGGTGGTTGAAGCATGTCCTTGGATGTGCTGTGGACGAAAATGCGTCTCCTCCATAAGATTTCCACGTGCTGCCCCCCACATAACCTGCGCGAGATAACAAGGCCATGTTTCAACTAAGATGGAACGGCTTCAACATAGTACGTCTACCAATGATGCGTTAGCATTTGTAATTGGTGTGCTCTTATCTCCATGTGGACTATAATAATAACCTTGAATAATGTCGACATATGTCGAGTTGATTTATGGCTACAAAATGTTTAGTAATTTTAATTTGTATGGTGATTGTAGAAATCAATGTATTGATGCTGGTACAAAGGTAATTTTAACTAGGGATAATCTTTACAATGAAAATGTGACAACACCGTTTGACATTACAAGTATTGATGTAGATTAAGCACAAAAAGATATATCCAACACAAAGCCTGCCGCCAGGGTATTAATTGAGCGATTGTGCTATAAATGTCTAGTGATCGATAAAAAAGTGAGCAAATGTAGTAGTAATAATAATAAACAGTGGCTCCAGTAGTCACGTCTATATTGTTATATTAACAATCTGTATAATGAGATTACCTGACTTTTGTCTTATGGTTAGTGAACACCTCGGAGAAAAACCCAACCGGTTAACGTACTAAGATAACTTCATCATAGGCTCCAAAAAAGAAAACTACAGCCGAAATACAACTGATATACCCTACATTTTGGTATAAAAACCATCTCTTCTATCCAAAAGCAACACTTCGAGAGATGAGGAACAACTTTGGTGATTGTGCCTATGAGTGAAACATATTTTAATAATATCATTCAGGCATCACGCTCGGTGCCTTTGATTTGTATTTGCAATGGAGTACACTTACCAAAATCACGTTATGCCCTCCTTTCTACGGAGAGTAAATTGCGATTTTAGATCGCAGATTTGTCATGCAAAGTAACTTGAGCGTTCTAACCGCAGCAACAGGCAAATTATCTTTAACAACAAAATGAGAACCCGCCCCAGCAGTTCGTGCAGCCCCCAGACACGAAACAGTTCTGGAGTGGTTCACGAGCTGGGGGTAGACAAGCAAGCACGTAAGCGTTTTATCGTACCACATTATGAAGATCCCAAGAGGGTCGCGGCCCCTGGTTGAGAGCCACTGTTCTAGGATGCTATATGGCAGGCAAAGGACAAGAGCAAACTGAAAACATTTTAAATGTGATTCTTCACAAAACAGCTGAATGCACACTTTTGGGCAAGGAAGTAAATTAATTCTTTTTGAACAAGTCCAAGCAAAACCAGTCTTTGAGAACATGAAAAGTGTAAGCTTAATAATAATTGAGAATAAACAACAGTCCATAAAATGACAGACGAAAACATTATTTGAAAAGTAGGTTATTGCGTAAAACCAAACGATTATTGAGATCTAAATCATGATGATGATGATGATGAATAATATATTAATTCGCTACTTCATGTGATCTCGTGTGGAACACCAATACTTCGCCTCATTAAAATCATGCTATCACGAGTGGCGACCTGCACGAGGAACGTTCTCATTTCTTAATTTAAGTTTACTTTGCCCAACTTCATGCCATCACATGTGGCAAAAGTCAAAAGTAAAGTTGTCATTTGTTGCTTTACGAATACTTAGCGTCACCAACTACATACCATCATAAATGTGACTACATGACAACTGTAATCTTGACATTTGTTAGTTTACGAATACTTTTCCTCACCAAATTCATTCCATCACATGTGACTACATGGCAACTATAATCTTGACATTTGTTATATTACGAATAGTTTGCCTCACCAACTTCATAGCATCATAAAATATGTGACTTACATGGCAACTATAATCTTGACATTTGTTATATTACGAATACTTTGCCTCACCAACTTCATAGCATCATAAAATATGTGACTTACATGGCAACTATAATCTTTACATTTGTTATTTTACGAATACTTTTCTCACCAAATGTGACTATATAGCAACTATAACCTTGACATTTGTTATATTACGAATACTTTGCCTCACCAACTTCATAGCATCATAAAATATGTGACTTACATGGCAACTATAATCTTGACATTTATTATTTTACGAATACTTTTTCTCACCAAATATGACTATATAGCAACTATAACCTTGACATTTGTTATATTACGAATACTTTGCCGCACCAACTTCATAGCATCATAAAATATGTGACTTACATGGCAACTATAACCTTGACATTTGTTATATTACGAATACTTTGCCTCACCAACTTCATAGCATCATAAAATATGTGACTTACATGGCAACTATAATCTTGACATTTGTTATTTTACGAATACTTTTTCTCACCAAAAGTGACTATACAGCAACTATAACCTTGACATTTGTTATATTAAGAATACTTTGCCGCACCAACTTCATAGCATCATAAAATATGTGACTTACAGGGCAACTATAATCTTGACATTTGTTATATTACGAATTCTTTGCCTCACCAACTTCATAGCATCATAAAATATGTGACTTACATGGCAACTATAATCTTGACATTTGTTAGTTTACGAATACTTTTTCTCGCCAAATTCATTCCACCACATGTGACTATATAGCAACTATAACCTTGATATTTGTTATATAACGAATACTTTTCCTCACCAAATTCATAGCATCATAAACGTGACTACATGACAACTAAAATCTTGACATTTATCACTTTGCCTCACCAACTTCATGTCATCACTTGTGCCTACATGGCAGCTATAACCTTGACATTGTTTAGATTACAAATACTTTGCCTCACCAACTTCATGACATTACAAGTGACTATTTTGCAACTATAAATTCCATTACAAATACTTTGCCTCACCAACTTCATGTTATTACAAGTGACTATTTGGCAACTATAAGTTCCATTACAAATGCTTTGCCTCACCAACTTCATTACATTACATTACATGTGACTACATAGCAATTAATATAACCTTGACATTTGTTAGATTACGAGTACTTTGCCTCAAATAACTTTATATCATTACATATGATAACATGACAACTGGACATCTGTTACATTACAAATACTTTTCGTCACCAACTTCATAACATTACGTGGCAACTATAATCTTGACCTTTGTTAGTTTACTAATACTTTGCCTCAACTGACTTTATACCATCACATATGACTACATGCTAACTTGACATTTTGTTAGATTACAAATTCTTTGCCTCACCAACGTCATGCCATCATATGTGACAACGTGACCTTGACATTTTTTATATTACTAGTAGACTGCCTTTCCTCGCCAACTTTATGTCAGTACAAGTGACTACATGGAAAGTATAACCTTTACAATAATTCATTGTTAGTCCTTTTTTTTTTTCGTAAGAAACTTCATACAGTCACATATGTCTGCATGGCAACTATAACGTTTACATTTTTTATATTACGAGTAGGTTTTTTTCCTTACTAACTTCGTGTCATTACATGTGCCTACATGGAAAGTATAACCTTTACAATAATAATTGTTAGTTTTTTGCCTAATTTCTTTATTATTTTCCTAAGTAACTTAATACTGTCACATATGCCTGCATGGCAACTATAACGTTTACATTTTTTATATTACGAGTAGGTTTTTTTCCTTACTAACTTCGTGTCATTACATGTGCCTACATGGAAAGTATAACCTTTACAATAATAATTGTTAGTTTTTTGCCTAATTTCTTTATTATTTGCCTAAGTAACTTAATACTGTCACATATGCCTGCATGGCAACTATAACCTTTACATTTTTTATATTACTAGTAGGTTACTTTTCCTTACTAACTTCATGTCAGTACATGTGACTACATGGAAAAAAAAGCCTATAACCTTTACAACAATAATTGTTAGTTCTTTTTTTTTACCTAAGTAACTTCATACTGTCACATATGTCTGCAGGCAACTATAACCTCGACATTTGTTTATATTACTAGTAGGTTACTTTTCCTTACTAACATCTTGTCAGTACATGTGACTACATGAAAAATATAACCATCACAATTGTTAGTTTACCTTTTTTTTACCTCAGAAACTTCACTCAGTCACATTTGCCAACATGACACTTATAACCAGGGAAAGGATTTATATGTAAATACATATTTACTTATAAAGCTAATATAATTTATATTTTGCATTATCTTTATGTTTCACAATGTGTAGGGTTGAAAAATCCTACTTTTATTTTCCATATTTTTCCATATTTTAGAGTTTAGTACATATTTTCGTTAATTTCCATATATTTTCCATATTTAATATAAAACAGTCCATATTATATTAGGTTTAACAATAAAACAAAACAAAATTCCATTAACTTTTAAAAATACATTTCAACAATAGAGATTTAAACACATGTTCAGTAATCCCTTTAACATCAGAGTTATTTGAAAATTAGCAGTCCTATCAACAATGGGAAAGTAAGTTACAAAACTGTATTAATTTAATTTAAAATTTTTAACAGACTTCAGTTGTGCAGTTCAACAGTTAAATGCCAGTCAGAGTACACATAGGTTCAGTTTTGTAAATCATACTATAAAGACGGTAAATATGCCAAAAGTACGTCATTCAGTCAATTTAAAATCAAAACTAACAAGTTACATTTCAGAATTTAAAGAAGATGGTTTATCAACTGACAATAAAATATTATTTTGTAATTTGTGTCAGTGTGCAGTATCATCTACACAAAAGTTCCTGGTGCAACAACACATTACAACTAGTAAACATCAGGCCAACAAACAACTAAATTCCAAGCAGAGACAATTGTTTTTAACACAACCAACAACATCGAATGTAAGATCTGAGTTTAACATCGACCTGTGCCGTTCTCTCATCTCTGCTGATATTCCTCTCTACAAACTAAAGAATAAGGTCTTCAGGGAATTCCTTGAAAAATATACTCAACATACAATCCCGGATGAGTCAACACTTAGGAAGACGTATGCTCCATCCATCTACGATGAGACAATACAGAAGATAAGAGATGAAATTAAAGATAGTTCAATTTGGGTTTCCATTGATGAGACTCCCGACAAAGAAGGTAGACTTGTTGGTAATGTAGTTATCGGTTTGTTAAGTGAACAATATTCTGAACGAATTCTTTTACATTGTGATGTTCTAGAAAAGTGCAATAACAAAACTATAGTTAAACTGTTCAACGAAGCTATGGGTATCCTGTGGCCAAAGGGTATTATGTACGATAATGTGTTATTCTTTATTAGCGATGCTGCCCCTTATATGGTCAAAGCTGGACAAGCATTATCTGTTGTATATCCTAAATTGACTCATTTTACTTGTGTGGCGCATGCATTTCATCGTGTGGCAGAAGTGGTCAGAGACAATTTCCCTAAAGTAGATTTGTTGATTTCATCAGTGAAAAAAGTATTTCTCAAAGCTCCCAGTAGAGTTAACGTGTTGAAAGAAATGTACCCTGAAATTCCATTGCCACCAAAGCCAATTTTAACTAGATGGGGTACATGGCTAGAAGCAGTTGAATATTATGCCGAACATATAGACTCTATTAACAATGTTCTCCTTGCATTGGACTCTGAAGATGCAGTCTCAATTGATACTGCGAAAACAGTTACCTGTGACATAAGTGTGAAGAATGACTTAGCTCACATTCAGCATACATTTTCATGCATCATAAAAACGCTCAAAAGTCTCCAAAATAGGCACCTTTCACTATCTGAAAGTTTTGAAATTATAAATAGTACTGTGGAACAACTGAATCGTGGTAGAGGTAAAGTTGCAGATGCAGTAAGAGCTAAGGTGGACACTGTACTTTCAAAAAACCCTGGATATGAAGAACTACAAAAGGTTGTTGCTGTGATGAGTGGTGAATCAACAGTGAAGATTAACTTGGACTTATCCCCAGCAGACATTGTGAAATTGAATTATGTACCAGTTACTTCTTGTGACGTCGAACGCTCTTTTAGTCAGTATAAATCTATCCTCAGAGACAATAGAAGAAGATTCACTTTTCAGCACTTGAAAGAAATGTTTGTAACCTATTGTTATGGTAACAGACAATAAAAATTGTGTTTTGTTGAAACTACATTGGAAGATAAGGTACGTCCATTATATTTTTTGTTTAGTTTGATTAAAATGTACCAATATTTAACGTACATAGTCATTTTTTTATAATTTTAAGTCCATATTTAATTCCATATTTTGGTAAAAATCCATATTTAATTCCATATTTTGGTAAAAATAACTACATATATATTTACATATTTCATATATTTTTAGTCCATATAAATCCGTTCCCTGCTTATAACCTTGGCATTTATTTACAAATACTTTGTCTCACTAATCCCCATTTCAGTTTGGTTGATAGACTTTCCCCTCTACTCACACTCTTTACCATCCGTGAAGGGGAAGATGCTACTGTCTATCTTACTAACGTTCGACTAATTGACTTTGAACATAGTGAAAATTCTTATTATTGAAAATGTTTACCGGTAATCTGCGTTTCGAAAATCTATACTAAGCGTTTATATTTCATTTTATTGTTGTTTATATCAACTGGCACATTAAAAAGCTAGCGACAGCAGAAGATAAATGTTTTCTTCACTGCTAGTTGCTACTCTACAGCATACACAACGGGACAATCTGCACTGTGTCACTCCCCCCTGTCTTCATAATATAGGGTGCGTCAGAAAGAACGGATGGATTTCACATGGCAAGAAAATTGTAAAGATTCATCAAATCAAAAATTTATTGTTATCAACATATTCACCAATACATGCAGTTTATTTATGGAAAACAACATTATCCATATGATGTCCTTGGCTTTCAATACAGGCATCGAGGCGTTTTCTGATGTTCGCCATCACTTTCACAGTCATAGCTGGTGCAATTGCCACGATTTCTTCGCGAATCGCTGTCTTCAGTTCGTCCAGTGTATGTGATCGATGTTTACAAACTTACGCCTTCAAATGGTCCCAAAAAAGAAGTCGCAGAGCGCGAGATCTTACCGTAGCCTCGTACAATCTCAGTGCAATAGAATTTCGTCCAGGTGATTTCTTCTTTAATGTTGAACCTGTGATACGAAATGAAGCCACCCACCACAAAATTGTATTCCGAGTTGGAATCCTAGCGTGACATCCGATGTCGAAATGAGTCCTGAGTGGCGATCACAGACTCTTCATTTTTCAAAAATGTCTCTACGATGAAAGCACGTTGTACACCAGACCAACACCATATTCTCAACTGAAACTGCATTCTATGGCCGACCCAACAGTCGTGGTCCCCCTCACTATATCTCTCTCCTCGTTGCGTATCGATAGTTTGAAATCCATCCGTTCTTTCTGACGCACCCTTTACAAACTAGCATCCCTTTATTTAATTAATTATTAGTTGAAAATGTTGTAAAAACGACACTAAAATATACTGAAACATGTAATTGTCAAACATCTGTGTCACTGTATTTTATATCCATTTATGTACTTTATTTAATATTTTATTTTCTTGTGTGTAGAACTTGGGGGGGGGGGGTGCAGGTATAAGAGGTAACAGCTACCGGTCTGTTATACTGACGGATTCAGGGCAAGTAGAAGGGGAAAGAAATGCCTTCGCATCCTCTCAACTTGAAATGTCGTTTACATACCACCACCATACGTAACATTGAATAATAACTCATGAGTAATTTCTTTCCTTTGATTAGGTATTATTTACAGCTCTGCTTTGGTACCATGGCAACAAGGCACGAGTAACGCTTGCGGATTACGCTTCTCCTTGACATCATAGATGTCAACATCTGCTTCGCGTTACGATGCAAATCATGTTATAACCATGAAGACCCTAAGTTTGTATAGATCGTAACAATGATTGATTTCTTGTTGCCGTGACAACATCGATTCATTTCCACCATTTTAGCCATTCTTCTGTCAGCAGAACGTCGCGTATTCGGGTTCCATTGAGCAGCGCTCGCTGATATTAAGCATTTGGGATCCATAATTGAATTGGAAGTCGCGCCTCTTTGTCTCGCCGGAGATGCCTTTGTTTGGTCTGCGTGCATGCACGAGCTTTAAAGGCTCTTAAATAGCGATGCGCAAACAGCACCTGTTCATCCCCTGGCGTGCAGTGACGTCCGTCAACTTAATTCACCACTGTTGCACGCTAGTGATCCATCCCTCCCTCATTCAGGCTATTTGTTTTGTACAGCTGAACCTTTTATGCATTTTTATCTGAAGTAACGTATGCTGCTGTGAGTCCAGCTGGTCTAGATCCCATTGCAAGTATTAACTTCCTATCATAGCGAGGAGATGCACATTTTTCGCCTTATAAGTAATTGTGTACAGGGTTGGAAAGTTACGCGTAAGAAATTAATTTCTACACAATGCGTAAAATGGGTAATTTGTGTTATAAATGTAAAAAATGTAATAAATTCAAAACTTGCTGCATTAAATAAAAAAAAAGTGTTAAATTTTTACTCTAGTTCATAAGCTACCAGCGTACATCAGTGGTGCCAACAATACAAACATTTTACAACTAAAATAACACTAAAACAACAAAAATTATGGATTAAATAAATGTAATTCATTTTTCCGTAATTGAAGGGTTCAGAACCATAGTGGGCCAAGCGCCATTTATTAAAAACGGAGAAAACAAGGCCGCGAAACCAGGTGGCCCAGGTACGATTCTCGGTTGGGGCAAGTTATCTGGTTGAGGTTCTTCCGAAGTTTTCCCTAAACCCAATATGAACAAATACTCATTTCACCTGCATTCTCACCTTCTTCTCATTCAGATGCTTAATAACCTAAGATGTTGATAAAGCGTCATAAAATAACCTACTTAAAAATGAAATAAAAATATTATTATTATTATTATTATTATTATTATTATTATTATTATTATTAAGTTTTATCATAATTATTTTGTAATAAAATACATAAGCCTAAATCTAATTATATATTTTCTGTCCTCTTTTTTTCGAACAATACCCTCCTTTTTTAACCTTCGTGTCGTTTTTATCGATGTGAATCTGGTCACTCTACGTAGACCTACAAATGTGAATGAAAATAACATAAGATTAGATAGAGACATCACGGCTACACCAAACGAAAGAGAACTGTGTTTTATATAGACTGCGCTTTCAGCTAAAAAGGGCTGTTTTTGGAGTTACCATGTTCTGACCAAACACCATAGAATTTATTTTTGTGATGTATATACTCATACTCAAATATTAAAATTGAAAAAATCGTTTTTTCCTTCGAGTTGTAGGTATGTAATAAATAGTCAGTGAAAAAAAGAAATATACACCTAAAAATAAATATTCCTTGATGATCCATTATAATACTGTTAAACCTACATCAAATAAAGCATGCAACGTTTTGTACATCTGAAGTTCAAGCATTAGCAGATTTATAATGATTTTTCCTTGTGTCCACGTTCAACTCCCCTTAAGCCGAGGAAAGGAGTTCGGAATAGTGTATAAAATTGAAAGGTACCTAACCTAACCAGTGTACTGTAGCAATTGTCCAAATAGCATAATTTTTCTGCTCTGCTATTTGGTGCAATTGATGAAAATTGTAGCTTTTCACTTTTCAGTACCAATTTGAATTTTAGAATAAAGGAACCATCGTTCGAGAAAACGCGTGTGTTTTCTCTTCATAGGATAAAAATTTGGTACAATAAATTATGCTGTCATAGAAGGAAAAAAAATGGTTTATACACTTAGCCTGAGCTATGAACACCCATTTTTCTTAATTAACGATATTTATGGAACTGATACATACAGGGTAGAAGTGAAATAACTAGAGACCGGATTTTAAAGGGAAAATTTTTCATCAAAAAAGAACAAAAAAGGGAACGTTATAGCCAAAAATGGACTTGAAAAGGACTATATTACTCCACAAAACACACTTCAGCACATTCATGGAAATACATGGCATACATTATCTTACATTTATCTCTTCACAACATAAGGAAAGTGTTGTATTTGATATGATCAAAAAAGGACTATATTACTCCTCAAAAAAGTGATATTTTAATTGAAAACACACTTCAGCACATTCATGGTTACACATAGCACACACAAGCTTATATTTATCGCTTCATAACATAAGAAAAGAGTTGTATTTGATCACATTCAACATTTCAATATGTTTCAATTTAATTCTGCCTCTCTGAATGCTGAATGTCTTTATAAACAGAAGATGACCGCTCAACATCAACTGAAACCAGAGGTGAAAATTTTATTTTTATCCTGAACTCTAAATCAGCACACTTCATTAGTTTTTCAATGTCTGGAATCAAATGAAGAACGATATTTATTTTCGCTTGCTCAGGAAGTTATAGCGGAAAAATATAGGAAAATGATCTAAACGTTTGCGATATTCTGTCAAGAAAGGACCAAAATAAGAGACGTTTTTAAAAGGGGGGGAAGGGAAATGTGGACTAAAAAAGGTAAGTCAAAACCACATAATTTGGTCGGTGGAAGATAGTTTTGAACATCATAATTAATTATTTCATTTTTCGTGTTGAAATAATAAAGGGATTCCCTTTAAAATCCGGTCTCTAGAAATAACCCTGCTGATTTCTAGAGCGAATAGCTCATGTTATATGTAACAAAAAGTGTAATAGCGTATTGGTGGAGAGTTCATAATTTTCTCAGAATTTTTTTCCCCATAGCTTTAGCACCCTCTTATTCGGTAACTATTGCGAGTAGGATCGTGATTTTTGTCCACATCGATAGAAAATCTAATAAAGAACCGTGTATCCCTCTGTTGTATTTCAGTAGCGTGGACGGTTTGCGTGTAAATTTGGTGTAAATTTAATTTAAAAACCACTAATTTCAAGCCACTGAACGATACGAACAGCTTGCAACGTCGTAGCGAGAAAAGCAGTTTCACGTACATTGACACCCCTGAGTTTGTTGACCTCTTACATCTGTATTACGAGAAGAAGCAGAAGTGTATTAGCGGCGATGTTGCCAGACTGCTGAAATTTCCAATTTAATTTTCTAATTAACCATGCATTTTAATTCTTTAAGTGTACCCTGTTGTCCCTTTGAATCTGCAGGCTTATTTCACCTCCACCATATATAGATCAGGAAAGCATTACTCGCTAATAGAACATTTCATGGGCTTTCTTTTGTATTTAGATTGTTATGATTTAATATTAATTCCTACGAATGAAAAGAAAATTTGAATGTTTTTTCCAACATTAAGAAAAAACACAATTTCATAAAAACCATAAGTCTAATAATTGTAAACTTCAATTTCTTTTGTAACTAATATTATAACACACATTTTGAATCAATATTAAGCTCACAGGACCATTAGTTACATTTACACTTTTTTTTTTTTTACAAATTTTGATAGGTACTAAAGAAACAACGTTTATCACATATTTCTCATGAAGAATGGTTATTTGTCACAATATTCTAATTATTATTGTGGTTTCTGCAAGAAGAACGTGTGCGTGAAATTTTATGCAAATTGTACCATTGGTTTTTGGGAAATAATGTTTTTTGTAAAGTACTACGAAAAAAAATGTAAATCTTACTTCCTTGTTATTCACAATTCATTTCAAATAATAATAGTACTTTATACACCAAAATAAAGTCCATAGATAATTAAGGGGTTAGATACAGCTTACACCAGTAAAATGTTTGGAAATATTCAACATTTTTTTCCTCCATTACTGTATCTTATACAATAATGAAAATTGGTATGTGTAAAACACTATCCTTCTGCTATACGAAAAAAAAAATATTTTTACGATTTAAAAGAAATTTTTTTTTTTTCAAAATTCAAAATGGCGGGAGTTCACTGTGCAGTGATGAAGCGTTTCGCTCATAACTCGTAAACGTGTTAGCTTTTTCATGTTTTCTCTCTGTTATTACATTGCTGAAACTCATGTTTACAATATCATTCTTTTCAACTACATATACTATTTTTTTGTGTTACAAGAAAATACTGATATTTGACCACTTTTTAAAATGAATTTATATTTTATCAGACAGTCTATCAAAGGTAGAGATGTGATTCTGCATCATATTGTAGATATTACATGCATAAATTCTCGTACACACAAAAAATTTCATCACAAAATGTTGAATAGTTTTTGATTTATGAGGGAAACGCTGCATCACTGCACAGTGAACTGCCCACATTTAGAATTTTGAAAAAAAAAAAAAATATATATATATAGGCCTATAAATATTTTTTTAACATTAAAATGTTTTTTTCATATAGCAGAAAGACAGTGTTATACACATACTAATTTTCATTATTGTACAAGATGCAGTAATTGAGGGAAAAAAATGTTGAATGTTTGCAAAATATTACTGCTGTAAGCTGTACCTAACCACTTAAGAAAAATGCCTGATCACACCTCAGGATAATGTATGAGCCTCCTTAAATGTAGTAAATTCACAGTGCCTGATTGGTCTGCAACCGGCACGATAGCTGCGTAGAAGAAGTTGCCTCCTCTTTAAGGCAAATTATAATTATGCAAGTAATATTGGCTAAAGATGTGGCAGGCTGTAAAGCGAAACCTAGTGTCCACTGTAATAGGGTGTATTACAATAATTTATAACAGCGTTTCTCAAACTATGGTCCGCGGACCACCTGTGGTCATCGAGGTCTGCCCTTGTGGTCCTTCAAAAAAGACAGAAGGAAAAATAAAATTCAAACGAATTGCGTGTTACATTATAGCTGAAAGTCTTAGAGATTGGAAATTACACATGACAATCGTTTTCACTTTTTCTCCCAGTACTGACCCGTCTATCGACTTCTCACTCTACTCTCAGCAGCAAAAGAGGGATTTAAAGCACTATGAACGTGGTGTTTCTCGCCATCTTTTCCCTGCACTTCTGGTGGTTCACCTGTAACCCAGCCAGGAACCACCCGAATTCATTTCAGAGGACCAAAGTACCGAACCTTTTCATGTATTTATGACTTTAAATATTTCTTATGTGGTACACGCTAGTAGTTGTCTATGTCTCTGTTAAATAGTGCCCATTATACATAATGAAAAACTGACTTGGATCCGGATCTTTGAAAAGAAAGGAACGTGATGATACGCTTCATTTAGGCTCTGCAAATAGTGCAGAAGCTGTATGTGAAGAAATTAATATCAATGATTCTAGTGCCATTAAAGAAATATCTAGTCATTCAAATGTAGGTCCATAACAACTGTGTAAGAATCGACAGGCTCATCCATCTCACTAATGTGAGTACCAACATTTTTTTTTTGTTAATAAGTTAAAGATTATCCAAACTCTAATAGCCTTGAATTATTAAAAAAAAATAAAATAAATAAATAAATAAATAAATAAATAAATAAATTTTCTTCTATTAACATAACTTAATTAGCTAATACAAATATAAAGTTAATTGAATTAAATTAATTTTAATTAATTAATTGTAATTTAAAATATAAGTATACTGATATTGAAATATGCTACAAAAATTATAAATTTACTTTCGAAGGGAACAAGAGTGAGGTGGTCCGCGGAACTGTTCCGACTTAAAAAAGTGGTCCCCACTTCAAAAGAGTTTGAGAAACGCTGATTTAGAACATTACTGTATGAATATGTCGTATAAATTGAACAATATCAATAAATCGAAAGCTGCGATCGTAATACACTTTAAGTGCTATCAAACGGACGTTATCATAACTGTGGAAATGATCGTTAGACTAGAGATATAAATAGAAGCAGGATCCGTAATGAAGTTGTGGGACAAACATTAATCGAGTTAGTGAAATCCGAGGCGGTACATCCGGGGCAAGGAGCCCCTCCGAAATGTCGGCTGAGCGCGGGCGGGCGGGCGGGAGGGAGGCGCTGCTGGAGAGAGCACAAGCCCGCGATATCGATTCTGTGCGGGGCCAGACCGTACCGGGCCTGGAACTTGGAGCCTGGTCCAGGGCCAAGCTAGGACACCAGACAGGGTTAGGGTTGTTCCCCCCCCTCTCTTGCAACCCCCACAGACATGAGGTCTCTCTGAGACACTCATCGTGAGGTCTACGTGCAAAGTTCTCTTCTGCAGCTACCGGCGGTTGCAAGTCGAAGAGCATGAGTCGCGTAGGGGGAAAAAGGGTGCCCTTCACCACCTCCGGATTTCGTCGATATCCGTTGTGTTGTAGGTAGGCTGTGTCACGATTTAGCGTTGCTGTGGCCACAGGTTTCCGCGTGATTCGCTTTTGTCCCTACTGTTGTGGAAGAAGTGTCGGCGGGCTCCCCTCCACAATCCGTACTCCCCACCCCCTCCCTTGCCGTGCATGTGACTCGTCGGTGGTGTTGTGTGCCTGCTGTGCGGTCCTTGGATAAAGTGCTCTGAGCTCATCTCCGTGAGATAAGTACTTTTGTAGCAGGAATGTTTGCTCGGACATAAAAAAGGTATGTAGTAGTGCTTAACTGGTTCACGTGATAGACGGACGGATGGACGGATTTGTGTCCTGTCGGCATTACCTCGTTGCAAATTTGACCGCATGGGGATGCAGTGGAATAAAATTGTTCCCAGGGGATTGTTTTATGCACTCCGTAGCATCAGTTTGGGGGATACCGCTTCAACCTTCAAAGTCGCAAAATAAGTTAGCGTATCTATCGTGAATTACATATTATTTTTTCTTCTTTTTTTTTTAAAGATACTATATACGATTAGATGTCGTTTATAAAGAAAGTGAAAACAGTGGATAATTCATAGCGTACATATTTACGATTATTATTATTATTATTATTATTATTATTATTATTATTATTATTATTATTAAACTAAGGTGGAATAGCCATGTCAGTTATGTATGTAAAAGAATTTCTAGAGTAATTTATCTCTTGAGAAGTATCATGTACAAGATTCCCAAACATTATTTAAAACAAGTTTACTATGCACTATTTCAAACTGTTATTAGATATGGATTACTTTTATATGGAAATAGTTCTGACCTTCCAAACATTCTGTTACTGCAGAAAAAGGCAGTTTGTATTATAACAATGTCACCACCCAGACTATCATGTAAATCTCTTTTCAGAAATGAAAATATTATGACAGTCTACAATCTATATATTTTTAAACTTTTAATGTATGTAAACAAGAATATTACTAATTATATAAATATAGTAGATCTGCATCGCTATGAAACAAGAAATAATGATCAATTAAATGTACCACATGTCAGGTTGCAAAAAACACAATCAAGCTATGTAATTACTGCAATAAAAGTATATAATAAGATATCTACAAATATAAAGGCACTTAATGAAACACAATTTAAATTCCAGATTAAGAGATGGCTACAAAATAATCCTTTTTATAATATGAATGAATTTTTTTAAAATGATGTAGTATTTTAGTTAAATTTTATTATTTTTTACTCTTTTAATATTTTAAATATTGACACATTGTTTTTTTATATTATCACATTGACGAGGCCTCTTGTATTCTTGTACCTTCAGGCAAATCAAGAATATTATTATTATTATTATTGTTATTATTATTATTATTATTATTATTATTATTGTTATTATAGTAATGTGGTCGTCACTTAATTACAATAAGAAATATCTATTCATTTGTCAAGCATTAGAGAGCTCTTGTATGGTAGATGTGCAATACAACTGATTTCTGCAATTATAATCTGGTGCAGTTTTTAGTGTGACATTTCTTGATATTTGTGTGAGAATGCTCTCAAACAAATTTTATGGCACAGATTGTTAAATGGGACGGTGAGAGCTTGTTCTAGATTCTACATTCGCTTGATTTCATACTTCAGGTTTCAGTGGTGCTTCAGTTTTCCTTCACTTCCTTTTTTTTATTTATTAATCTTGAGAACGGCTGTTTATGTGATATATATATATATATTTTTTTTTTGTCTTTCTCCGACAATAATGTCTCATTTAATGAATATTTTATTATTTACATTGATTTATACTGTATTAATATCGTGTAATTATTTCGTGGAAAGAAAGCATTAGTATTAGTGAAATTTGGTAAATAAAATATTATTATTATTATTGTTGTTGTTGTTATTATTATTATTATTATTATTATTATTATTATTATTATTATTATTATTATTATTATTATTATTATTATTTGAAACTTCACATGGTCTCCATTGAACAGAATATAGATGAGAACTTAATTTCATTTTTAGGAACCTACAATGTGACCTGTTTAGAGGAATGCTGATTTCTTTAAGAAGTGCTACTTGGAATGAAATTATGTATTATTATTATTATTATTATTATTATTATTATTATTATTATTATTATTATTATTATTATTATTATTGTAAAGAAACGTTTTATTATTGGATATTCACTTCAAGGTAAAACATAATGAACTTCCTCAGATTCGAACTGGATGGCAACGATTTAAGCAGGGTACAAGCAGTTTGTTTGTATGTATGTATGTACAATACCTTATATTACTAAAAAAAATTAAATTACCAACAAGTAAGCCGAAAATGCATTACAAAATGAAAAATTTAAACCAATAAAGAACAAATTTTGTTGAAACAATAAAAATAAAGTGCCTGAATAAAGGATTATCGTGATAGGATAAATAAAGTAATCTAAAATTAACCTTATTACATTTAACAGAAGTAAATTATTAACTAAAATATCAAAACTTTTCGTGCACTATACACCAACATGTATTCTAAACAAGATATTATATTAGAAAAGTAAGCTAAGTAAAGCCACAAAATTCGCCTGTTTAGGTATTTCTGATAGGTTTGTGGAAACGTGACTGATAAGATAAAATATCCGATTATAATTGGCTTAATCCCAATGCTGATACGTCAGATTGTATCATCACAATTCCAATATCGTTCTTCTTATTACTATCATTAAGTGATATGTCTGTAGGAAATCAATACTACCCTGACATTAAAGTGAAGGGAATCCATGACCACATGCAACAATATTAATAGCATCCAGTTCTGTCTTTTGTGCAAAGTAGGTCTATGTATTTTTGTTAGGTTTCTCCAGCAAGTCACGCTTGTTTTGGCAATTCATATGCGAATGAGACGCCTATAACAAAATATTACATATCATTTCACATACTTATTCTATAACGGATCACATATACAGAGCGAGCCATAAGTAATGTCATTAATTTCAGAGCGTTATTCTTTGAGATATTTCAAACAAAAAAGTTTAGTACAAATTTGCTCGTTTTTTGCTTCATTTTCGAGATAAAAATTGTTTTATATGAAACATTTTTATAGCGTGTTTCGGGAAAGCCATTGATTGAATTTCCAATAGGCTCTGTCAGTTTAAAACAGCAGTGTATTATGATAGTAAATAACTGAAAGAATTTTAGTTTTGTCCTTTGAATGTGCAGAAATCTGATACGAGCAAATGTAACATTGTAAAGTTCCTTTATAGGACGAAACGTTACACTTTTTCGAATCAGATTTCTCCACATTTAAAGGACAAAACTAAAATTCTTTGAATCATTTGTTATCATAATACACTACTCTCTTAATTTGACTGAGGATATTGAAAATTAAAACACTCAATGAAATGTTTCATTTAAATCAGTTCCCCCCCCCCCCGAAAAATAAGCAAAAATGATGAAAATTGTTTTCAAACTTTATTGTTTCAAATATCTCAAATAAAAACCCTCTGGGAATAATGACACTATTTATGGTTCACCCTGTATAAATGTTTAATTTGTATTATATTATGTAGGGAGTTGTTAGTTAATAAACCTAGCGTTTGAGGTCTGAGATTAGGCTGTAAGAGAGTGGGGAGTGAAATAATAAGACTGGTAGATAATTTGAAGTGGATGTTCTCCACCGTTGATCAACGAAGACTGGGCAGAGTGTGGTATAGTAAAGATCACCTAGAAAAGCAGCTGAATTTTCCCTTGAAGCTTGTGATCAGAACTACTTAATTTGATCTAAAAGAAGGAGGAACTAATGGCTAGTTTATATAGTTTAATAATACCAAAACACCACATTTTCACTGTAGAAATAAAGAAAACTTTTATAAATAATACTTAAAGATTTTATAAATCTCATTAACGTCTTCAATGTTACGCTCTATAATATAAATACAATGTTTAGAAGAGGTACAGACTGGACTTTTCCCAATTTGTATTAATGACTAAGAAATTCAAAACGTTTCGAAGATTGGTTCTATCTTTGTCTTCAGGTGAAAAAAGATGTTGAAAAGAATATCTGATTCGTTGGAGTCGTTACAAACAGTTATTTTACTTCACTGACCAACAATTGAATCGAGTGAAAGAATGGGCAAATGAGAGGAGAAATATTTACAAGATAATCGAAAACGCATCCTTGCAAGGGAAATTGGCTGAGCTCCAAGCCTGCTAGTCACTTGTCTCACTCCGACGTTCACTGTTCTATTGAAGGAACATTGGAGAATTGATATTAGAACGCAGGATATATAGGTAAAAGGATCGAAGATAATATTAGGGTTTCTAGACAGTATTTGTAAAAAAAAATTTGATGAAGAAGGAAAATAAAGCAAAATAGGTAGAACAAGTAGAGATAGACGCTATACTGAAAGTAAACAGTGCATATAGGTGGTAGAACAGAGTACGTTAGCGTAAGTCTGTTATAAATATGTGTAAAAACAACAATGGAAAAAAGTTCATTATGTACCTCTGCTTAATTTCATTTTCTTCATGCAAGATGTCTTGTCATTAAGATATGCCATGATCTAATATAATGTAAACTAATATATTTAATTTAGGGGAGACTGTTGTATCTTTAGCATAGTGTACTTTTGAACATTTTTTTTTTGCTACCTAGAGAACTCAAACTGAAATAGATTGTAGAGAAAACCGCTAAGTAGCTCTGGTCGTAGTTTCGGTTTTATTTATTGCAAAGTGTAAGTTCTATGGACAAAACCATTTTTAGTACCAAAATTAAACATTTCGTTCATTGATATACTGTATGTTTTCTAACACAAAACCAGATTGTATTTGTTATTATCAATCAAGTACGGTGTGTTCCCTATCATCTGGTGAGTAATAACATATTTTAATTTCAAAGATTTATTCGAATCTCTAGGTTTGGGAGCCATATTTATTTAAACCTGCACCCTCTTGTACCTTTGAACACAAAACATCATGTATCGTGGAACATGTTCCAAGGTACATGATACTATCGGTTTTTGTTTTTGTTTTATTTTAAGATCATGTCATGAAGTAAATCTGGAGTTAAGAGGCCTCCCAGTTGATCCG